>NW_006779624.1:307472-316166 GCF_000442215.2 Lipotes vexillifer
TAGAAGAAGAAAGAGGATGTGGAGGAAGTGGAGTAGGAGGTGGAGGAGGAGGAAGAGGGATAAAATGCAGATGAGTATAAACATTAAGCCGCTATTACCTGATGTTCCTTTGCCTGGAGTGAATCCTGATGCTTCACAGAGAATGTACTTCAAGTTATTGAGCAGAGCCAAGGGTAAAATAAGCATTTTGAATATAAATTATGTCTGTGTTGGGTTTTATTTGTTTAGAAATGGAGCTAAGCTCGTGTTGGCAGCTTTGCAAATATCTAAGACAGAGACCAGCCAGCTCAGTAGTAACTGAGATAAACATCAAGTACACTTAGTGTGAAATTAACTTTTACTAAGGGAAAATTGGGGATGATGACATTACACTTCATCAATAAGTAGGCTAATGAACCCATGATTTTTTGGTTTTAGTGTCACAAACCTCAGTTCTATATGGAACTTATTTATTTATTTATTATGTTTTTTTTTAATATCTATATATCTATCTCTATATATTTTACATCTTTATTGGAGTATAATTGCTTTACAATGGTGTGTTAGTTTCTGCTTTATAACAAAGTGAATCAGTTATACATATACATATTTTCCCATATCTCTTCCCTCTTGCGTCTCCCTCCCTCCGACCCTCACAATCCCACCCCTCCAGACAGTCACAAAGCAACGAGCTGATCTCCCTGTGCTATGTGGCTGCTTCCCACTAGCTATCTACCTTACGTTTGGTAGTGTATATGTCCATGCCTCTCTCTCACTTTGTCACAGCTTACCCTTCCCCCTCCCCATATCCTCAAGTCCATTCTCTAGTAGGTCTGTGTCTTTATTCCTGTCTTACCCCTAGGTGCTTCATGACATTTTTTTTTTTTCTTAAATTCCATATATATGTGTTAGCATACAGTATTTGTCTTTCTCTTTCTGACTTACTTCACTCTGTATGACAGACTCTAGGTCTAGCCACCTCATTACAAATAGCTCAATTTCATTTCTTTTTATGGCTGAGTAATATTCCATTGTATATATGTGTCACATCTTCTTTATCCATTCATCCAATGATGGACACTTAGGTTGTTTCCATCACTGGGCTATTGTAAATAGAACTGCAATGAACATTTTGGTACATGACTCTTCTTGAATTATGGTTTTCTCAAGGTATATGTCCAGTAGTGGGATTGCTGGGTCATATGGTAGTTCTATTTGTAGTTTTTTAAGGAAACTCCATACTGTTCTCCATAGTGGCTGTACCAATTCACATTCCCACCAGCAGTGCAAGAGTGTTCCCTTTTCTCCACACCCTCTCCAGCATTTATTGTTTCTAGATTTTTTGATGATGGCCATTCTGACTGGTGTGAGATGATATCTCATTGTAGTTTTGATTTGCATTTCTCTAATGATTAATGATGTTGAGCATTCTTTCATGTGTTTGTTGGCAGTCTGTATATCTTCTTTGGAGAAATGTCTATTTAGGTCTTCTGCCCATTTTTGGATTGGGTTGTTTGTTTTTTTGTTATTGAGCTGCATGAGCTGCCTGTAAATTTTAGAGATTAATCCTTTGTCAGTTGATTCATTTGCAAATATTTTCTCCCATTCTGAGGGCTGTCTTTTGGTCTTGTTTATGGTTTCCTTTGCTGTGCAAAAGCTTTGAAGTTTCATTAGGTCCCATTTGTTTATTTTTGTTTTTATCTCCATTACTCTAGGAGATGGGTCAAGAAGGATCTTGCTGTGATTTATGTCATAGAGTGTTCTGCCTATGTTTTCCTCTAAGAGTTTGATAGTTTCTGGCCTTACATTTAGGTCTTTAATCCATTTTGAGCTCTTTTGCACAAAAGAAACTATAAGACCAAAAGACAACCCTCAGAATGGGAGAAAATATTTGAAAATGAAGCAACTGACAAATGATTAATCTCCAAAATTTAAAAGAAGCTCATGCAGCTCAATAACAAAAAAACAAACAACCCAATCCGAAAATGGGCAGAAGACCTAAATAGACATTTCTCCAAAGAAGATATACAGACTTCCAACAAACCTCAGTTTTGTTGTGTAGTTAAGACATAATAATTTAGATTTAGATGTCAAGTGAAACAAACTATTTCTCTGCATGGATATACATGCACCCCGGTACTGGGTAGATACCATGAATAAAACTAGTACAATGATAATTACCTCCTCACAATATTACCACTCTGTCATTGAATGTCATCCTGTTACTTGAGCTTTGGGTTACCACAGTCAGATGGGATTAAAAGTATTTGGTTACACTTTGTTTTGTTTTGCTTTCCTCATGTATATTTGAGGAATTATAAACCACTTATTTTTTGAAACAATAAGAAGGGATTTAAAAAATGAGCCATATCTGCCAAGTCCAAAAATCAATGTGGTATACTCTGTCTTGGTAGCTAACATTGAAAACAACAAAGATTTAATAGCACTAGAAAAAATTCTATTAAATATAAATATAAAATATACCATACCTATCTATTTTGAGTAAAAATCTATAAATGTCTAGGATCAAGAGAGAGTAAAGATAAAAATTGACACCTTTTTTTAAAGCTAGCACTTCAAAGTTGACCAAATTAAATTTATAAGGAATTTAGATCTTATATTGTCATGGCTTGTTTACGATAAAGACATGCAAAAGGTGTGCTAGCAGGTGGCTTACAGCTTGAAGTGCCCAGCTTAAAACAATTGTTTTTAGACTGATGACTTTGTCCAATATTTTCATGCACATTTTTTTCCATTAGAAAAATACTTTTCATTAGCTTTACATTGACCACAAGGATTTCAAGGTTCAGGAGACATTTGTTATTTTAAAATATGTTAAATATATTTGTGTTAAATATGGAATTTGTTCTCCTACTAAGGGACACCAAAAATTTGGACTTAATGTTTCAATTTACACATGACTAAATATGTCAAATTTCTTGTAACTCACAACTATAGTGATGTTTTCCTTTTATTTTCAATTATTTTCTTTTTAGAATTTTAGTTCTTACATTCCTATTTGTACACTTGTCTTTGTACACTTATAAATATCATTTCTAAAGGAAAAGTGTACTGAAGTCTTACTGTAACAGAGCCCTAATAACATGTCAAATACTAAATGTCTTTTAGGTGAAGAAGACTCATGAGAATATCTTTCTCATCATGTAAATAATCAATCTTAAAGTGAATTAAATGAGCAAATGCTCTTTATTTACTGCATCTATGTTCAGGTTACAATGTAAACCTGAGTATAGATGCACTAAATGTATTGTAATGTATTCCCATTTAAAGACAAAATCAATAACAGTATAAGTTTAGTTCTACAGAAAGGGAGTGAGACCCTTAAGAACATTCAAAACTTTCAGAGACATCAATAACATTTATTTGAAAGGTACTACAGATAGAAATCCTGAATTATGCTGACTGAAAATTATAAGTGAAACAAAAATCTGAATAAAAATGAACTGGTAAAAAACATTCCATCCAAATTTTGAAAACCCTGGATCTGTAACAATCCCACATCTCCTACAGAACCAGTGTCCCGGCAAACACTGGCCAATGTGCAGGGCTTACATCACTAGTCAAAGTCTTAATTAGTGTTAAAGGACGTCAGAGCTTTCTCTGCATGAGGCCTGCCCATGTGTCCCTTTTCAGACAGATAGAGCATTCTTCCTATGAGAGGCATTCATTATGTCCAATGGCACATGCTTACTTCTGTCTTCATCATAGACGGGGTACACAGTATCATCAGTGAGGAGTTCTCCATCCTAGTCAGAAGGGTCTTCTGGGATTACAAAATCCCTGCAATATATGGATTAGACATCAATGTGGTCAGTGACAGTACCACATATATACAATAAAATGGGTTATGGCAGAACTTGATCTAGAAAATAGATGCTATATTTCCTCATTACAACAACCCATTCTGATTAATCTTCACTTTTGAAAATTCTCAGTAAACAGTTGATTATCGTGAAGTCTACTGTTGTGAATGTTCTCTGATATTTTTTTCAGTATTACTTTGGAAGGCTTTTACATATATGTATAAAATTTAGAAGTTAGTGCCTTGAAAGTAACCACAACAAATATGAGAACTACAAGGATATAAGCAGCAATTCAATGTAAAAAGAATTAATATAGCAAAATGAGTGAATAAATAAAATTTTATTTTCTGAAGTGGGTTGCCAAACTAATTTGACATTTGTTAGTGGCTCCTAATGCTATTATCATTATACATTTTTTGACTATTATATATCTCATTTAATGGTTAATATTATGTTTATATGAGGACACAATGGCTCTGAGGATATATGTATCGACACAACAGCTGAGTAAACAGAAACATAGAGAAGTTGCATTTCATGTAGGTAATGGAGAGGATACAAACCCAGGCTTTCAACTCCAAAGTCTCTTATCTAAATCGCAGTTCTACTCTTTGCTAATTACATTCAGCTCTAGAGTTCATGTTTGCTATCTATGCTAGAGCCAGAGCTGAAATAGACTGAAAAATCTTCAGTTGACAACACACTGAAGTATATACAAAAGCACAAGTAAGAAATGTATTCCACACTAAAGACAGCAGGTTTTATACTTTAGCCACAGGCTTGATAGTTCTAGAAAATGATTTATAGAAGTCTTCCTCAGTGATCTGAACTTTTAGAATTAATACCCCTGAAATGTATGAGAACATTTACAGCATCAAATTGCTTTGCACTTTTTCACCACAAATTTTTGACAAGATTCTGTGGTGCAAATCCTCTATGTTGTACCCTGTGTCTGAGTTCTTGTTCCTGTTTCCATGGTTTCCTGGGATGTTTAGTCCAAGGACTAAACTAGGTCGAAAACCCTAATGAGCCAGTTTGCTTTTTGTTGCTTCTTGTCACCATCTTCACACACACACAGACAGTCTCTGTGTGCCTCTCAAAGCTTCACTAATTAAAGAAAAAGTTGATAGTTCTATTGATAAGCATAAAAGGTAATATCCACTTTTTATTTTAATGTCCTAAGTAAATTAATAATTAATTTTTGAATTCAAAGGTTAATTATATCACATTCTAGATGTTTGTCCTTAATAAATAAGTCAAGTAAATCAGTTTTAGTATAATAACAAAGATGGTCCTTGACCCCTGAACCCCATGGTGAGAAGCTTTCATAAACTTTGGAAAAGGATATTGATAAAGATGGATTGAAGAAGGGAAAGGCAGTGATTATATCTTACATGTTTACAATATGAACACGTTTGTAAGACAGTTTTATATATATACTCTAATCTGATTCTTATAACACATAGTCTCTAGCCATTGTAATATACCATTTTTTTCATTTGTACTTATAAATAAGAAAACTGAGTGAAAGGGATATTAAAAATATTTCCCAAGTTCCCACTCCTCTTGTGACAAAGCCATAGTATGAATCTAAGCTTTTAGTTCAGGAAATCATATTGCATCAAATAATTACATTTTCCTTATATTTGAGTTCTCTGTCCCCACACTCAAACAATATTAGCACTGACACCAACACCACTAATAATGAGGCAAATATAGGAATGATGGGGATTCAAATCCAGACTGAATGATTTTTAAATCTATGCTTCTTCTAATTCCAATTGTAACTATTCTGAGTAAAGCAACCTTAATTAGAACATTTTTGTCAGTTCTCTTATTTGAACCAGTGTATCTTTACAATCAAAATGATTTTAACATAATAATTATATCTTAATTTAACCTTCAAATAGCATTAGTGTGTATAGGAAAAACACTGTGATATTTATTCATTTTTGTTTCAGGGAATTCCAGTGTTCTCTGTGGTGGTAAAAGACATAAATTTTTATACCAACCATATGTTGGTGGCATTTGCTTAGAGATAGGTGATCTGAGCTCATGCTTATAGCTTTCCCCTTCTCTCAAAAACTTCAATGAAAATAATCAGTGGTATAGAAAAACAAAGAAAGCAAACTATAAAACTATAAGATTCTAGGACAATTTTATCATCCACAAGCCAGAAGTTTTCAGAATTTCTGCAAGATATAAAGAAGGAGAGGCTGAATTTAGGGAAGGGCCAAACAATTCATTGTTCACAATGTGTAAAATAAGAGCCCAGAGGGAAAACAAAGGGACAAAACTGTTAAAGGGTTTTCAATGTCAACTGCTAGCTTTAGAAGCAAAGGGTGAAATTGAAAGGAAGATTTTGGACAATCAACTGAGGCTAGATCTAGATACTGAATGTATTTCCCATAAATTCACTAGGTTTGTGCATTCACACATAGTCAAAATACCTGTGGTCATTTCACGTAACTGTTGCAGGGTGGGTTCCTCTGGAAGCAGATTCAGGAACAGAGCTTAATATTTTGGATCTTTATTATGAAATGCCCTTGGAAAGGAGGAAAAGAACAACAGTGTAGCATTGGGAGAAGTTAAGTTGTTATGAATTCCAGTTATAGGTTTGACCAACTCAGTGGAAAGGCCTGGATATAAATTGTCCTTCTGAGTTGTCCTGAAGTGAGCCAAAATGTCCAGGCCTTTATGACCTTACATCAATTGGTCACTGCATGTGGATCATCCTGGGAAGGGTTGTGACCTTGGACAAAGTGGCTTTCTACAATTAAGTCACTTCCTGAATGAGTTGATACATGAAGGCTGCTTGCTGACTATACTGCCAACAACCAGGCTATAGGTCCTTCCTTGAACAGAGACTTGGGAGCACATCAAAGTGTTCACCACACTTACCCAAGAACAAAAGTAACACCAGTTTCTGATGAGAATAGTTATGCTGGGTAGAGAAGGAAACATAGAGACAGACATGAATTACAAAGAAGAGAAACTGGTCCACAGATAAGACTGCCACAGTTGCCTTCATGTACAATTCTACTGAACTCTGCTGATAGAAGCAATAGGACTTCAGTGCTAGAAAAATAACACTTCAGAAGAGCTAAGCTTTTCCCTTCTTTTTTACATGACTTTGAAATTAGAATAGAGAGTTACACATATGTAGAATTCCCCTTAGCTTCCAAACTATGATAGTCTATAGACTATCATATTGAGAGAAAATCAAAGAGAAAAAATAGCACAAGTCATATAAAGAGATTTAGTAATTCTAAAGAGAAAATATCTGGGGAACAAAAGCAATATATTTCAAAGCAATAGATTTGTTGGAAGGACCACTAGAAAACTGTCATTCTCAGGGAGATTTGAGAAGACTTTGAATTTATTAACTTCAGAAAGAGTAAGATTGGAAATATGTGCTCTGATATGAAAATATGATTGGAAGAATTTTAAACATGAAATAATGCAAATAATGTGCAGCAAATAAAATGTGTAGAAAACCAATATATGGCCTTGAAAAGAATGTCTAAACATATTAATTCCAGCAAGAAAGACTGGCAACATTAATAGGAAATGATAAAGATAACAGTCAGAGAGTAAAAAGCTAAGAAAGATGCCATATCCATGGAATAGAAAGTCCAAAAGTAAAGAGCAGAGCAATTGACAAAAAGTAGTAAAAACAAACAAAAACAGTCTTTGAGCATGAGAAAGCCTTGTTGTTTTTATTTTTCCCCTCATCTATATTTTATAATGTGATATAGTACATTTGTATTAATTTCATGACAAAAGCAGTGAATGATATATAGAAGAATATTTCAAAGAATTGAAACCTTAGTTGTCATAAGAGTTTTTCTCATAAAATGTGCATGTATCCTTGGGTAAGAGAAGATAATATCCTGAGAACATTGCTTATGCATTCTTGCAGTCTTATTACAGTGTTTCAAAGACTATCCTTCTGCCAGGAAAATTTAAGACCAAAGATTTTCAAATCCCATCATCTTTAATCTACAGTCCTCCAACTGCTTGAAGTGTGTAAACAATATTAAAAATGTAGCCTTTTAAAATCTATATTCAGACCTTCTTAGTTGATGGTATATATTTAACTTCCTCTTTCAGTGTATATTTATTTATTTATTTATTTATTTATTTTTAGATCCTACTTTTAGAATTAAACTTTAAGCACTACATAATTAGGCACCTTTATCCCTACAAATATAAAATCCTGTTCTCCATATTATTCTGAAACAATTAAGAATCTAAGAACTGGCAACAGAATTACAATAGTAAAGGGTTTCATGTCCAACTTTAATGAAGATATAAACACAAACTCTTATAATACTTTGTATTTTCAACAATCCATTTCAACTCCAGTTTAAAAAGTGTTTCAGGATCAAGAGTGCTCTGCTTATATTTCCTTGTGGGAGGAGCACAGCATAGATGCTAGAGACATGCTGCCATGTTCATCCTCTTTTAACCTTAGAACTGAAAAGTCAAACTAAGCTGAGATGCTGAACTATAAGGACTTCTATGAAACAAAGGGCCCTGTTCCAACTCAGGGTCATTGAGAATTAGGAATGGAAGGCCCTTAAGTTTTAGACTAGGTTAACAGCAATCAAAACTTTCTTTTACCATTGCTGTCATGTTTTCCTTTAGTTCCTTTAAAAGCCAGAGATTTCTATGAGGTAGAACACAGAGATTCCAGAAAATAAAATATGTTTCACTAATATTTTGTAATTTCACCTTAAAGGACACTTTCTATTTTAGAGTAGAACCAATTCAAATTTCCAAACATTAAATCAGTCCTAAATAACTTCCTTTATCCAGTTAAGCCACTTATTCAGACAGTATAAAAAATTAAGAATTTTTCCTCTTTCTCTCATTCTTCTCCTTTCTT
>NW_006779624.1:316806-320074 GCF_000442215.2 Lipotes vexillifer
CTTTCCCTCATTCTTCTCCTTTCTTGACAAAGATTACTTGAGCAATACCTTATTCCATACAGAAAAAATAGAGGGAGGCAGTTTATCTGACAAACTAATTGAAATTAATTTAATAATAAAAGTAGTCATTAGATGACAGTATCTGATTTCATAATAATTAATAAAATTTTCAATTTAAATAACTGTACAACTTTTCCAGAGAATAAAAAGACTACTGCTTTAATGTGAGATGGGTGAACTTAAAGGTATTATTTTCTACACATATATTTCTTTACCACCATATCTTTAAGCATACAAAGTTCAAAGGAATGGTTTCAATGTTGTTGGTTCCTATATTTATACCTGCTGTTTACTGACAATAAAATATGATACTTCACTATCCTCTACTCAGGGAAGACTCCTGCAAGAAGGACTTCCCATCCCAGATGACAAGAGTCACAATTACTGTATATGAAATCTAATGGCCCAGCTCAGACAATAAAACATATGTTCTGGAAGCACATTTAATTAGGACAGGAACTGTTAGTGTGCAAGAGAGCAGAGCAGAATTAAGGGCACAGTGTTTCTCTGTGGGCTCTGAGTCGTTTGTTTTCATGTGATTAGAAAAATCTGTCACGTACATTATATCATCACCTTTTTACCCTGTTACCAGGACTCTCTTAATTTGGGTTTGAATTCTCACTCAGACAACTTTTTCTTCCCTGGCTTCAGTACTTTCCCACCTACAATTAAAGTTCTTTTTATTTTTCCCAAATTTCATCTAGTCATTCTGTTGTACTGCTGCAAACATTACTTAAAAGTTATTTGTAAGCAATGATATCTTCAGTTAAAGCTCTCCCTAAGACTCAACTGAGAATATTCAAAAAAATAAATAGAAATTTTAAAAAAGAGCATTGATATGAATTGGATAATTTGTAAGGAGGCATACACAAGAATGTGCCAAATGTGTAAATAAATGGAAATACTAATCTACTTATGGATAGAATAGGTTTTTTTTACCTTTAAAATTTTGTTTAAACATTGAGGGCTTCTAAATGGAAGATTTCCCCTAATTTATATAATACTTTGCACTCAATATAAATGATTTTTCCCCAGACCGGAGCACAAACCCATGTCCCCTGCATCGGCAGGTGGACTCTCAACCACTGTGCCACCAGGGAAGCCCAATATAAATGATTTTTATTAGCCATTTTTAGAAAATGGTTAACATGCTTTGGCACCAACTCTATGGCTCCACCTCTTGGCATGCAACCACTTACTCTATAGAATCTACCTTCCTATCTAACTTGTACCTCATGAACATGTGCAATTAGATGTTCCTTGGGTTGTTATTGATTTCAGCCTGGCAAATGCATCCTGAGAATGGCTTGGCCTTGGCAGTCTTGCGAAATGAAAATTATTTGGCATTCCTTGAAACGATGGTGGAAAATGAATAGGGAAATAAATATGTGTGACTTTTATTTAAGTTGCTACACTAAGAATGTGAGGAATTTAACCTCTCCACATCTTATTTTTCTTCTTTTTTTTAAAAAAACTACATATACATCTAGTTGTCAATGCCCAAAACACACACCCCAACATTAGTCAACTTACTTTTGTAAATGGTAATTCTGTTGCATTTGGATAATGCAAATGAAGTGAAAGGTCAACTAGTTGCAGTGCTGTAACATAGGAATCAGGCACCTAGAAAGACAAACAGGTGACAGGAGAGGAAAGAAGGGTTGGTTTGGAATTAGAAAAAAAGGTAAAGAGAAAGCACCTGCAATTGATGGTTCAAAATTCAAACAGTTTTGTTTGAGTATACAGTTGCAGCAATTCACAAGCTGTTGGTGAACTCGCATCAAGGATTTCCTACAGTCAAAATCCAATGAGGAAACAAAGGGTAGGAAGTAAAGTGTAGCAGTCTTACAGCAGATATTCCTAATACAATCATCCCTCGGTATCCCCAGGGAACTGGCTTCAGGACAAACACCCCCTTACCAAAATACGGAGGATGTTCAAATCTCTCCCTTTGGTCCTCTGATTCCCCGGGTTTCAGCTTCTGGGGATTCAACCAACCGCAGATCATGAACATAGTATAGGATCTGCAGCTGGCTGAATCTGCAGATGTGAAATCCGCCAACATGGAGGGCTGACTGTATTACCTATATACATTACACATATATTAGGAGATATACATATGAATATATATACACATAGAGTGTGTGTGTGTATGTGATTATGTAAAGACAAAGTATAATGCCACTTGAAAATAAACATATTTCACTAGAAGAACAAGAACTTAAAATGAGTATCAGCTTCTGGATCATTCTTATAAATGCAGTCAGTCAATCGGTTGGCGATTGAAATCCCACTATGTAGCAGGTTTACAGGTTTGCAAATGCAGTGTTTTATTAGGAAGATGTTAAAATCTTCATTTTGTTATGAAATAATTCTTATTCAAAAGAAAGAAAGAAAAGAAACAAAAAGGGAGAAGATAAAAAAATAATAACAGGGAAATTTTATCCAAGTTTTCCTGGTGACATTGTGGTAGGCTGGGCCTTTTGTTCTGTATTTTGAAGAATAGAGAGAAATTCAAAAAGAAAGGAGAATTCAGGTACCTTATTATCTCTATTGCCTAGCCTGATAATCTATCAGGAGAATTATCTTTCCAATTTTGCTCAAGCTTACCTAACAACTGAGCTCAGCCACATTAGTTAAGGTTCAAATTCTGTGGCAAAGTAGTTTCTCTTTTTCTGTATCCTAAATAGAAGACATCCATGAAGCAGCTAGGAAAAGTATTAATGTACAAATTAATTGGTAATAAATACAAATTTTCAACCTTGCTTAGAGAAAAAAATATAGTCCCAAAGGACCACATTGATTGTCTTCATCACATCAATAATGTATGTAAGTGAGGCTATATGGCCTCCCTGGCAAATTCAAGGAGAGAGAGCTCTGTCAAGCAGGAGGGGGAGTGAGGCAGAAAATGATTGGCGTGGCTGCCTGGGAGTCCAAGTTCAGTGAGGTGTGAGACTCTGGCAGGTAGGTGCTCAGGGTTCACCAATGAGGCAGGCAGCCCCTAAGGAGTGCCTGTCCACAGAGTCACATTCAGAAGTTCTCACATTCTTTCTCCTTTAAAGTCTTCTAGAAACATGGTACATTAGAAACCAATCTCCTTAATGAAAATTCAAACAGATTTTTATGCCTCCGGACAACGTTTTTCACAGATCAGATACATTCTGTAAGTATGTATCTGCAAGAATCCACAATAGAACACACACTCTTT
>NW_006779624.1:320163-372045 GCF_000442215.2 Lipotes vexillifer
TCCACAATAGAACACACACTCTTTCTTTACATGAAGAGACTCTGTGAACCTCTGGCTCTTCTTTAATAGACCAAGGAATCTGAAATTAATGAAAGATCTAGATGAATGCTATTCAATAAAAGTACAATGGGACAGATACATGTGAGCCACATATGGAATTTTAAATTTTCCAGTAGCCACATTGAACAAAGTTTTTAAAAATTAAAACCATATTTTACTTAACCTAATATATCTAAAATACTATATTTCAGTATATAATCAGTAAAAATAATTGAGATATTTTACATTTTTTTCATATTAAGTTTTTGAACTCCAGTGTGTATTTTTTCCCTTACAGCACATCTCAATTCAGACTGGCTGTATTTCAAATGTTCACTACCTTTGTGTCTAGGGACTACAGTACT
The DNA here is from genome assembly GCF_000442215.2 of Lipotes vexillifer. Classification (NCBI taxonomy): domain Eukaryota; kingdom Metazoa; phylum Chordata; class Mammalia; order Artiodactyla; family Lipotidae; genus Lipotes; species Lipotes vexillifer. The sequence goes on from NW_006779624.1 coordinate 320,568, forward strand.
TACTAATACAACTCTTGATTCTAGACTCAGAAAAACATGGTGTGAAAAACATGTCAGTTTACCCTTGACAATGTCAAGGGAGTGGGGCCATTAGGGGCACTGACCCCCTGAACAGTCAAAAATCATGTATAATTTATAGTTGGCCCTCTGTTTAGGAGGTTCCTCAGTATCTTGCAGATTCAAACAACCATGGATCATGTAGTATTGCAGTACGTATTTAGTGAAAAAATCTACCTGTAAGAGGACCCATGCAGTGAAGTTCAAACTAGTATTACTCTAGGTTCAACCAGACACCTATATACATATATCTTTTTATATATAATGTTTTTCTATGTGACTGAAGAAGAATATGTAAGAAAATAATATAATAGTTGCCTGTTAAAAGAACGGCTTGACTAGCTCAGAAACAGAGGTGGCTGGATACCATTTTCATCTTTTAAATTGTATACCATATATTTATATTATTCAAAAATAAATTAAAATCATATTTTTAAGTCAAATCAGTGTGTCATATTTTTCCTCCCACACCACCCCTCAACTGCTACATCCTCTTCTATTGCTCTTATCTTTCTTTTTGGAGTTTTTCTCCATCATTCTCTTAAAGTTAGTTTTCTCTTTGTCTCACCTCCCATTTGTTCAACAAGTTGAACACACTTACATACTTTAAAAAAATCATATAATGGAAAGAAGATTGTAATTCCCTTAGGCATTGTAAGTACATTTAGAAAGAGAAAGGTTTTGCTTTCTTATTTGACTCTAACCCAGATCAAATCATTTTGTATAAAGGCTTTGTATCCTACTCAGTATTTTCTTATATTCAGGTTGATTAGTTCAATTTTCTGAAACAGGAAGACATTTATCTCAGTAATGCTTTTCATGGAATCTTACCCAATTGGGTATCTTAAAGGGATAAGCATGTAGACAAAATGGATGTAAAATTTAACCAACATCTGGAAAATACAAAGAAAAATAAGAAATTAGATGTAACCCAGGCTTCTCTGCTTGAATTTCTTAATTGATGTCCTGCTTCATGCCACCTTGTTCACCTCTATTCTTTTTGTGAACTGTCAAAATTCCTAAAGGGTGTCTAATTTGGGCCTACAGAGATGCTTAACTGGTATCCTTAAGGACGCCTTGTGGGGCTGCCATTTGATCCCAGCAGAGGCCAGAGAGTACGGTGTTAAGAGCACTTCCTTGCTTACTCCAGAGCCTCATTGCCCAGGTACACCACACACGTGACCTGGAACCTTGGACATACCTCCTCACTTTTTATATCTTAGTTTATTCATTCACAGAATAGAGATAACAATTACACATCAAGGGCTTGCTGTGTGATTTAAATGAGCCAATTCATGAGAGGCACATATAATAATGAGAATAATGAGTAACTACTCAATAAGTGCCAATTATTCATTATTTTTCTCCTATTCAAACTCCATCCTTCTTTTCTGATATTTACTCTAAGATTTCCCCTGTCTTCAAATTTGCACCAAGGTGGCTTCTTAATACCGTTAATGCTCACAGAGGACCTCCTCCCCATTAGAAGCAATACTGAGCCTTTTGGGGAAAGAGATACTGAAGATTAGTGCTGTACTCTGCAGTTGTCAATATGCTATGACTGTGTTGTCTGAAGATGAGGGGAGAATGCCTCCCTGCCCACATTTTCTGTAACAGTTTGTCACATACTTAAAATGACGGCCACCTTGCTTCCTAAGTATATAGTCTTCAGTGAAATTAATTCTCTATTTCATACAGCTCCTAAGTTTAAAAATCTGAGAAATACTAACTCATGTAAATTTAATACAATAAATAAATAAATAAATGGAGCCATTTTCTCTCTCTTTAAAGGCCAAGAAAAATGTAGTTTTTAACCATGAATAAGGATGCAGAAATCGCTATTTTACTGTCTCAAATTAAAGACCCACGTGCCTTATTTAAAAGCTGAATTTTCATTTCATGATGAGATACTTTTATATTGGTTTTCCAGGTGGAATATTTCTTTGAGCAAAAAGAACATTTTTAGGGTTAATGGGCTCTGTTCTCATTAAAACTAAAACTTACAAACACTTTTAGATATCACCTAGGGGAAAACACAACAAATGTAAACTGTCAACTCATACATATGCATTCTGAAATCTCAATCAAGCACAGTGAATTCTTGTCAGGAAAAATAATTATTCTCTTGATTTAAAGAGTGCATTTTTTCTGTCCCTAGTGACAAAGGAAACATTTAATTATTAAAAACTTATGGTTCACAGTTGACATCCAGTTTAACTCATCACTCCAAATATACTATAAGATACTCTGCTTAAGAAAAAAAAAAAATCTTGCAACTTTCAGAATTATCTCACAGAAAGTTAAAATAAATTGCTATATTTATCAATATTTTTCAATTATAAACTTTCTAATTACTAAAATCTGATCAACAACAATTCACATGAAATTCAAAGGAGTTGTAAGGTAGTGGAAAGTGTTCTGAATTGGCTTTATGAAGACTTGTTTCCATTCCTGGCACTCCTGTGAAAGTTGTGATATTAGCAGAGCTATATAACTTTCTTCTCTTTTTAGATTCCATGCTAAACAACTGCAGACTTAACCTAAATATGCTTTATGATCCATCCTAGAGAAAAAACTATTTAGAGTGTAATTTCTTTTCTTAATCAACCTTCTGTGCACTTGATCTCTCAATAATAAGAAGAATTTTACAAATTGCAATTGAACAATTAATAAACGGCTAACCTAAACAATAATGAAATAATATTTTTTTAAAAGTGCATTTCATAAACTCTGGGTTTTGACAATGTAATTGGTGATTGGCAAAGAAAAAAGGCTGATTATAATTCACATTGGCATGAACATAGGAAAACAGGTACTTTCTTAAACTGCTGAAGCAAGTGTGTATATTAGTAAAAACTTTATTGATAGTAACTTAGAAAGATGCATTAAAAGCAATAAAATTAGCCATTTAATTCAACACTCCACATTCTAAGAATTTATACTAAGACAATAGGCACATTTACAAAGGTGGTTTACATTTATACTTAAGAATGTTTAGCATAGCTGTTCATAAGAGAAAAAAATATGAAGTATGTAAACAAATATTAAAGAATAGAAGATTAGTTATAAGAATGTTGATGGGACTAGCACAGCATAATAAGAGTTGGGTACATAGGATTTGAAATCAGAGAACTGTTTAAGTTCAGGACTCTGAAATTTCATAGCAAAATTTTCTTATGAAAAAATTTTAACTACTATAAAATTCAGTTTCTGACCCTTTAAAATGGGTATAATCATGGTATCAGATTGTTATCAGAAAAGTTTTGTGAGAACTAAATAAGGTATGATTTGTATTGCACCTTGAACTCAACTCTAAGTTTTAATGTAAGTCTACATGAAGGGCACTCCTAGGCATCCATTAGCAATGATGGTGCAAATCTAGTCAACTGACATGGGAGGTAATTCTTAATTAATTGCCGAATTTAAAAACAGCTAAAAGTTACATAGCAGCAGAGCAATATTAACATAAAATCTTATTTTAGCTATAAATAGGGAAGGAGAATGAAACATCTGCATATAAATTCTTCATACATTCTAGCTTTCTATGATTTCACAAATTATTGTTTAATTTTTAGAAAAAAAAATTTACTCTTTGCTAACTTGTATGCAAGCCTAAAGTTGAGTAAAAATCTGATATTCATGGGACTTAATTACAATGAAGTGACTAAAAGATAAGGTATATATTTTCTAATACAAATTGTATTTATGTAGTTTGAGAAATAACCAGGGATAGAATCAAACAAATAATATATATTTTTTTAGATTTTTGGACAACATGGGGATTGTGATAAATCAAAATGATTCCAAATTTGGCTATAAACACATGAAAATTTTAAATACTGTTAAATATGTCTTTTAATACATAACTGATCTGGTGAAGAGAGGCAGGTGTCATAAATGAAGAAAGAATGGAAAGGAAGTACAGAAGTGGGATCTGAAACCAAGATATAGTATTTGCACATAGGCCCTGTGGGCTGTTTGATGATGTCCACATTGAAGGTATCACCATGTGCCAGATGATGGGGCTGAAACTGAGCCCCTGTGTAGAGAAGAAAGTTTTGAAAGGCTGATTCATCTTTGAAGAGAGGACTAGAAAAAAAATTCCTTTCTTTACCCATAGGAAGCTTAGCTTTTAACTAAATAGAACCCCAGAGTCCCTCTGAGTACACAGAGAACTCCCTGAAGAGTGTGGGGGGAGTTTAAAGGAGGAGAGGTGTAAATAGTACTTCAATGAACATTAGGATGCATATACCTTTTTGAATTATGGTTTTCTCCAGATATATGCTCAGGAGTAGGATTGCAGGATCATATGGTGGCTCTATTTTTAGTTTTATAAGGAACCTCCATACTGTTCTCAATAGGGTCTATACCAATTGGAAGCAAGCTAAATGTCCATCAACAGATGAATGGTTAAAGAAAATATAGTACAAAAAAGAAAGAAAGAAAGAAAATATAGTACATATATGCAAAGGAATATTACTCAGCCATAGCAAAGAATGAAATAATGCCATTTGCAGCAACATGGATGGACATAGAGATTATCATACTAAGTGAAGTAAGTCAGACAGAGAAAGACAAACATCATATGACATCACTTATATGTGAAATCTACAAAAAAATAAAAAAGATACAAAAGAACTTATATACAAAATAGAAATAGATCCACAGACATAGAAACTTCTTGTTACCAAAGGGGAAGGGGGTGGATTAGGAGTTTAAGATTAACATATACACAGTAAAAATATACTATCTATATAAAATAGATAACCAACAAGAACCTACTGTATAGCACAGGGAACTATATCAATATTTTGTACTAAGGGAAAATAACCTGAAAAAAATAGGTATATATGTATGTATAACTGAATCACTTTGTGTTCACCTGAAACTAACACAACATTGTAAATCAAATAATACTCAAATTAAAAAAAAATAAAAGTGGTTAAAAAGGTAAATTTAATTTTATGTATATTTTATAATATAACAATAAACATTTTTTAAAGGTAAAAACATAAAAATAAAATAAAGGAGGGCCTGAAACAAGATGGTGGAGTACAAGGACATGCTCTCACTCCCTGTTGCGAGAACACCAGAATCACAAATAGCTGCTGGACAATCACCAACAGGAAAACACTGGAACTCACCAAAAAAGATACCTCACATCCAAACACAAAGGAGAAGCCACAGCAAGATAGGAGGAGTGCAATCACAGTAAAATCAAATCCCATAACTGCTGGGTGGGTGACTCACAGACTGGAAAACACTTATACCAAAGAAGTCCACCAACTTGGGTGAAGGTTCTGAGCCCTACGTCAGGCTTCCCAACCTGGAGGTCCAACAACAGGAGTACAAATTCCTAGAGAATCAGACTTTGAAGGCTAGTGGGATTTGATTGCAAGACTGGGGGAAACAGGGACTCCACACTTGGAGGGCATACACAAAGTAGTGTGTGCATCAGGACCCATGGGAAGGGGCAGTGACACCAGAGGAGACTGAACCAGACCTACCTGCTAGTGTTGGAAGGTCTCCTACTGTGATGACAAGGACACTGGCAGCAGAAGTTCTGAGAAGTACTCCTTGGGGTGAGCCCTCTCAGAGTCTGCCATTAGCCCCACCAAGGAGCCTAGGTAGGCTCCAGTGTTGGGTTGCCTCAGGCCAAACAACCAATAAGGAGGGTACCCAGCCCCACCCATCAATCAGATTAAAGTTTTACTGAGCTCTGCCCACCAGAGCAACAGTCAGCTCTATCCACCACCAGTGCCTCCCATCAGGAAACTTGCACAAACCTCTGAGATAACCTCATCCAGCAGAGGGCAGACAGCTGAAGGAAGAAGAACAACAATCTTGCAGGCTGTGGAAAAAAAAAAAAAAAAGAAACCACATTCACAGAAAGATAGACAAGATGAAAAGGCAGAGGACTATGTACCAGATGACAGAACTAGATAAAACCCCAGAAAAACAACTAAATGAAGTGGAGATAGGTGACCATCCAGAAAAAATGATTCTGAATAATGATAGTGAAGATGATCAAGGACCTCGGAAAAAGAATGGAAGCAAAGATTGAGAAGATGCAAGAAATGTTTAACAAAGACCTAGAAGAATTAAAGAACAAACAGAGATGAACAATACATTAACTGAAATGAAAATTACACTAGAAGGAATCAATAGCAGAATAAATAAGGCAGAAGAACGGATAAGTGACCTGGAAGACAAAATGGTGAAATTCACTGCTGCAGAAAGGAATAAAGAAAAAAAGAATGAAAAGGAATGAAGACAGCCTAAGAGACTCTGGGACAATATTAAATGCAACAATGTTCACATTATAGGGGTGCTACAAGAAGAAGAGAGAGAGAAAGGACCCAAGAAAATATTTGAAAAGATTATAGTTGAAAACTTCCCTAACATGGGAAAGGAATAGCCACCCAAGTCCACGAAGTGCAGAGCTCCCATACAGGATAAACCTAAGGAGAAACACACCGAGACAAATAGTAATCAAATTGGAAAAAAATCAAAGACAAAGAAAAATTATTGAAAGTAGCAAGGGGAAAATGACAAATAATATAAAAGGGAACTCCCATAAGGTTAACAGCTGATTTCTCAGCAGAAACTCTACAAGCCAGAAGGGAATAGCATGATATACTTAAAGTGATGAAAGGGAAGAACCTACAACCAAGATTGCTCTACCCGGCAAGGATAATATTCAGATTCGATGGAGAAATCAAAGCTTTACAGACAAGCAAAAGCTAAGAGAATTCAGCACTACAAAACCAGCTCTGCAACAAATGCTACAGGAACTTATTTAAGTGGGAAAAACAAGAGAAGAAAAGGACCTACAAAAACAAACCCAAAACAATTAAGAAAATGGTCATAGGAACATATATATTTATAATTACCTTAAACGAGAAAGGATTAAATGCTCCAACCAAAAGACACAGGCTTGCTGAATGGATACAAAAACAAGACCCATATATATGATGTCTACAAGAGACCCACTTCAGACCTAGGCACACATACAGACTGAAAGTGAGGGGATGGATAAGATATTCCATGCAAATGGAAATCAAAAGAAAGCTGGAGTAGCAATACTCATATCAGGTAAAATAGATTTAAAATAAAGAATCTTACAAGAGACAAGAAAGGACACTACATAATGATCAAGGGATCAATCCAAGGAGATATAACAATTATAAATACATATGCGCCCAACATAGGATCACCTCAATACATAAGGCAATGGCTAACAGCTCTAAAAGAGGAAATGAACAGTAACATAATGATAGTGGGGGACTTTAACACGTCATTTATACCAATGGACAGATCATCCAAAATGAAAATAAATATGGAAACAGAAGCTTTAAATGACACAGTAGACCAGACAGATTTTATGGATATTTATAGGACATTCCATCCAAAAACAGCAGATTACACTTTCTTCTCAAGTGTGCATGGAACATTCTCCAGGATAGATCACATCTTGGGTCACAAATCAAGCATCAGTAAATTTAAGAAAATTGAAATCATATCAAGCATCTTTTTCTGACCACAACGCTATGAGATTAGAAATGAATTACTGGGGAAAAAAAACGTAAAAAACACAAACACATGGAGGCTAAACAATATGTCATGAAATAACCAAGAGATCACTGAAGAAATCAAAGAAGAAATCAAAAATACTTAGAGACAAAAGACAATGAAAACACAACGATCAAAAACCTATGGGACGGGCTTCCCTGGTGGCGCAGTGGTTGAGAGTCCACCTGCTGATGCAGGGGACGTGGGTTCGTGCCCCGGTTGGGGAGGATCCCACATGACGTGGAGTGGCTGGGCCCATTAGCCATGGCCGCTGAGCCTGTGCATCCGGAGGCTGTGCTCCATGACAGAAGAGGCCACAGTGCTGAGAGGCCCGTGTACCACAAAAAAACAAAAAAAACAACAAAAAAACTATGGGATGCAGCAAACACAGCTCTAAGAGGGAAGTTTATAGCTACACAAGCCTACCTCAGGGAACAAAAACAATCTCAAGTAAACAATCTAACCTTACACCTAAAGGAACTAGAGAAAGAAGGACGAACAAAGCCAAAGTTAGCAGGAGGAAAGAAATCATAAAGATCAGAGAAGAAATAAATGAAATAGAAACAAAGAAAACAATAGCAAAGGTCAATAAAACTAAAAGCTGGTTCTTTGAGAAGATAAACAAAATTGATACCCATTAGCAAGACTCAACAAGAAAAAGGAGAGGACTGAAATCAATAAAATTAGAAATTAAAAAGAAGTTACAACAGACACCGAAGAAATACAAAACATCCTAAATGACTACTACAAGCAATACTATGCCAATAAAATAGACAACCTGGAAGAAATGGACAAATTCTTAGAAAGGTATAACCTATCAAGAAAGAGGAAGAAACAGAAAATATGAACAGACATATCACAAGTAATGAAATTGAAACTGATTAAAAATCTTCTAACAAACAAAAGTCCAGGACCAGGTGGCTTCACAGGTGAATTCTATCAAACATTTAGAGAAGAGCTAACACCCATCTTTCTCAAACTCTTCCAAAAAATTTCAGAGAAGGAACACTCCCATATTCATTCTATGGGGCCACCTTCACCCTGATACCAAAACCAGACAAAGATACGGCAAAAAAAGAAAATTACAGGGCTTCTCTGGTGGTGCAGTGGTGGAGAGTCTGCCTGCCGATGCAGGGGACATGGGTTCATGCCCCGGTCCGGGAAGATCTCACATGCCGCGGAGCGGCTGGGTCCGTGAGCCATGGCCACTGAGCCTGTGCGTCCAGAGCCTGTGCTCCGCAACAGGAAAGGCCACAACAGTGAGAGGCCCACGTATCCCAAAAATAAAAAAATAAAAAATAAAGAAAATTACAGACCAATATCACTGATGAATATAGATGCAAAAATCCTCAAGAAAATACTAGCAAACAGAATCCAACAACAAATTAAAAGGATCATACACCATGATCAAGTGGGATTTATCCCAGGGATGCAAAGATTCTTCAGCATATGCAAATCAATCAATGTGATACACCATATTAACAAATTGATGAATAAAAACCATATGATCATCTCAATAGTTGCAGAAAAATCTTTTGACAAAATTCAACACCCATTTATGATAAAAACTCTCCAGATAGTGGGCATAGAGGGAACCTACCTCAACATAATTTAGGGCATATACAAAAAACCCACAACAAACATCATTCTCAGTGGTGAAAATCTGAAAGCATTTCCTCTAAGATAAGGAATGAGACAGGATGTCCACTCTCACCACTATTATTCAACATAGTTTTGCAAGTCCTAGCCACGGCAATCAGAGAATAAAAAGAAATAAAAGGAATACAAATTGGAAAAGAAGGAATAAGAAGAAGAAATAAAACTGTCACTGTTTACAGATGACATGATACTATACATAGAGGATCCTAAAAATGCCACCAGAAAACTACTAGAGCTAACCAATGAATTTGGTAAAGTTGCAAGATACAAAATTAATGCACAGAAATCTCTTGCATTCCTATACACTAATGATGAACAATCTGAAAGAGAAATTATGGAAACACTCCCATTTACCATTGCAACAAAAAGAATAAAATACCTAGGAATAAACCTACCTAGAGAGACAAAAGACCTGTATGCAGAAAACTATAAGACACTGATGAAAGAAATTAAAAATGATACCAACCCATGGAAAGATATACCATGTTCTTGGATTAGAAGAATCAATATTCTGAAAATGACTATACTACTCAAAGCAATCTACAGATTCAATGCAGCCCCTATCAAATTACCAATGACATTTTTACAGAACTAGAACAAATCATCTTAAAATTTGAATAGAGAAGCAAAAGATCCCAAATAGCCAAAGCAGTCTTCAGGGAAAGAAACGGAGCTGGAGGAATCAGACTCCCTGACTTCAGACTATACTACAAAGCTACAGTAATCAAGACAATATGGTAGTGGCACAAAAAGAGAAACATAGATCAATGGAACAAGATAAAAAGCCCAGAGATAAACGCATACACCTATGGTCAACTAATCTATGACAAAGGAAGCAAAGATATACAACGGAGAAAAGACAGTCTCTTCAATAAGTGGTGCTGGGAAAACTGGACACCTACATGTAAAAGAATTAAATTAGAACACTCCCTAACACCATACACAAAAATAAATTCAAAATGGATTCGAGACCTAAACGTAAGACCGGACACTATAAAACTCTTAGCGGAAAACATAGGAAGAACACTCTTTTACATAAATCACAGCAAGATCTTTTTTGATCCACCTCCTAGAATATTGGAAATAAAAACAAAAATAAACAAATGGGACCTAATGAAACTTCAAAGCTTTTGCACAGCAGAGGAAATGATAAACAAGACAAAAAGAAAACCCTCAGAATGGGAGAAAATATTTGCAAATGAATCAACGGACAGAGGATTAACCTGAAAAATATATAAACAGCTCATGCAGCTCAATATTAAAGAAACAAACCACTCAATCCAAAAATAGGCAGAAGACCTAAATAGACATTTCTCCAAAGAAGACATACCGATGGACAAGAAACACATGAAAAACTGCTCAACATCACTAATTATTAGAAAAATGCAAATCAAAACTACAATGAGGTAACACCTCACACCAGTTGAAATGGGCATCACCCAAATATCTACAAACAACAAATTCTGGAGAGGATGTGGAGAAAGGGAACCCTGCTGTGCTCTTGGTGGGAATGTAAATTGATAAAGCCACTATGGAGAACAGTATGGAGGTTCCTTAAAAAACTAAAAATAGAATTACCATATGATCCAGCAATCCCACTACTGGGCTTATACCCAGAGAAACCATAATTCAAAAAGACACATGCACCCCAATGTTCATTGCAACATTATTTACAATAGCCTGGTCATGGAAGCAACCTAAATACTCATTGACAGAAGAATGGGTAAAGAAGATGTAGTACATATATACAATGGAATATTACATAGCCATAAAAAGGAACGAAATTGAGTCATCCATTGAGATGTGCATGGATCTAGAGACTGTCATACAGAGTGAAGTAAGTCAGAAAGAGATAAACAAATATCGTATGTAAATGCATGTATGTGGAACCTAAAAATATGGTACAGATGAACTGGTTTGCAGGGCAGAAGTTGAGGCACAGATGTAGAGAACAGACATACGGATACCAAGGGGAGATAACCGTGGTGGGGTGGGGATAGTGGTGTGCTGAATTGGGTGATTGGGATTGACATGTATACACTTATGTGTATAAAACTGATGACTAATAAGAACCTGCAGTATAAACAAACAAACAAACAAACAAAACAACTAAAACTAAGCTTTCTTTGGGTTATTTGTACGTTTGTATGGAAATATGTTAATATAAATGTTTCAGACATTACATGAAATATCTAAAAATCTTATATGTTCTGGTATTTTATAAGTTGTAATCCTAGTTATTACTTTAAAATATGTATCTCAGAAATAACTAAATTTCCTTGTCAACTGCATTATTATGAACTTTCATCAAAATTTTAATGGTAGTCATTTTAAGTCTTTTGTCATTTACAGACAGTTTGGGGTGTACTCTGATGCTTTTGTAAAAATGTTCCTATAATAGGGTTTCATCTTCAAGGAATTCATGGAAAAGACTCTGACAAGTACAGGTTTCTGGTAACTGAGTATACTGCTGAACTGAATGAATAAGCATTTTCAGAACTCTAATGGAAAACTGATGATTTATAAAAGTGCTAACAAAGATCAAGATAAAAAAAATAATTACATAGGACTGAGTGAACAGATGAGGATGATTATAATTTTTGTGACTTTCTGTTTGTGTATAAAAAAAAGAAATCCCACAAGGACTCAGAGGCAAAAAATATGGAAATCAATTTTCACTGCAAAGTAAAGGAGCCGTACAGTGGAGGATTACTGGACTGAATGTCAATATTATGCCATAGTATGAGTGTGTTTCATGTTTGGTAATTGCAATCATTGTTGCTTTTTCTATGGTCATCCATTTACAATGCTTGATGTCAGTTTATTTATCTCTTGTAAAAATAAAATACCGTGTGTGTATGTGTGAAGAAAAAAAACAAAAAAAACCCCAAAACAACCCAATCCACAAATGGGCAGAAGGCCTAAATAGACAATTCTCCAAAGAAGACATACAGATGGACAAGAACCACATGAAAATTTGCCCAACATCACTAATTATTAGAGAAATGAAAATCAAAACTACAATGAGGTATCACCTCACACCATTTGGAATGGGCATTATCCGAATATCTACAAACAACAAATGCTGGAGAGGGTGTGGAGAAAAGGGAACCCTCTTGCACTGCTGGTGGGAATGTAAGTTGATAAAGCCACTATGGAGAACAGTTTGGAGGTTCCTTAAAAAACTAAAAATAGGGGCTTCCCTGGTGGCGCAGTGGTTGAGAGTCCACCTGCCGACTCCACACGGGCTCGTGCCCCGGTCCGGGAAGATCCCACATGCCGCGGAGCGGCTGGGCCCGTGAGCCATGGCCACTGAGCCTGCGTGTCTGGAGCCTGTGCTCCACAATGGGAGAGGCTAAAACTGTGAGAGGCTCGCGTACCGGAAAAAAAAAACAAACTAAAAATAAAATTACCATATGATCCAGCAATCCCACTCCTGGGCATATACCCAGATAAAACCATAATTCAAAAAGACACATACAGCCCAATGTTCATTGCAGCACTATTTACAATAGCCAGGTCATGGAAGCAACATAAATGCCCATCGACAGATGAATGGATAAAGAAGATGTGGTACATATATACAATGGAATATTAGCCATAAAAAGGAATGAAATTGAGTCATTTGTTGAGACATGGATGGATCTAGAGACTGTCAGACAGTAAAGTCAGACAGAGAAAAACAAATATCGTATGTTAACGCATGTATGTGGAACTTAGAAAAATGGTACAGATGAACCAGTTTGCAGGGCAGAAGTTGAGACACAGATATAGAGAACAAATGTATGGACACCAAGGCGGGAAAGCCATGGAGGTTGGGGATGGTGGTATGATGAATTGGGGGATTGGGATTGACATGTATACACTGAGGTATATAAAATTGATGACTAAAAAGAACCTGCTTTTTAAAATATATATAAAATTAAATTTAAAATTTTTTTTAAAAAAGAAAAATAATATTTAAATCCCCTGATCCCTAGGTGGGGAAAGATGATAGAAATCTTGATTTGGATAAAAAAGCATAATATTCCATTGGTTAGTTCTATTTTTGTGTCTGAAACAATGTCTATTGTTTTTCGGTTGTATGCTGGAGACCTAAGAGATTTTAAACTTCTGATGGAAAAGAAATTCTGAAAAAAAAAACAAAAAAGAAAAGAAATGTTACGTAGTTTGGCAATGTAGTAGCAGTGAATAGGGGTCCTTATGTTCCACGAAAATATTTTAGTCTATTTGGGGACTTTCTTATACTGGGCTGGAGAACACTTCTCTGTAACATAAATACTTTAATCCTGATTGAAAATTACTTCCCTTAACAGTGTGGAGAATGCTTATGCCCCCATGTGGCATAATTGTGATTCAGACAGAAACTGACTGAGTCCTTGGAAGTAAATGTCATGCATCTCTCATAAAAATAAAATTTCTTTATCTGGTTAAAAAAAATAAATAAATAAAGGAGGAAATCTGTATTAAAAATGAGCCGTCAAATAAAGAGAATTATACTTTATAAACAACATGAAAAAACTGAAGTTCCATGAGAGAGCAGGTTTAGCAAATAGGAAACACAATTAGGGCATAGTAGAACAAAAGACTATAAGACTAGAATTTTAAAATAATTTAGGAAATACAGGTTGGGAAAGCAATTAGGAAGAAAAGGACACCAAAAAATGAAAAAGAAAGTATTTGAAATTAACGTCTAGTCACAGGAGAATGGTTAAATAAATTAGAGTATATTCAAACAATGGAAATTTGGACAGAAGTAAAAATGAATCAATCCAAACTTTATGAATTAAAAGGGACATTGGGTAAACATGATAGATATTTCAATATAGTTTCATTAATACAAAATTTAAAACATTGAAAACAATGCCATATATTACTTAGAAATACATGTGTAGAATCAGTTTCAACAAATGCATTTAAACATGAAATTCAGGATGACATAGGAAGGTAGGAACTGAAAAGGGACACATTAAGGCCTTTAACTGCTTACTAATGCTTTTTCTCTCTCCAGGTTATTTAGCACATGTATTACTCTTAATACGTTTTGTGTTTTTGAAATATTTTACAAGAATCAAATAATAATAATTGAACACTTTTAAAAGATAATGTATGAACTAAGACTTATATCCAAGAAGAGGGTTACTTAACATTAGAAAATCTAAATTGTATTTTTCACAGCTGCATAATAAAGTCTAAGCTATAGTATGGAGTTTATACATATATAATGAATGGAGAAAAAAAAGGAAGAATGTAATGATGTTGGGTGGGGTCTATCAATAAGATGTTAATAACATATGAAGGGTCATATTACTTAATATAAATTTCAGTAGAATATGAATATCACCAAAAGGCCAAGAAGAGAAATTTTTAGAACTAAAAACATGAACATATGTAAATATGATGTTAAGAAATCATAATAATGGCCTTGTTTGTCTTATTCTTGACTTCAAAAGTAATGTTTCTATTTGATCATTATATGTGATATTTGATGCATTTTATAAAAATAACCTTTTCCCAAATGTATAGGTACTGTTATCTTGTTGATACTGATGTTTAACTTGGTATCTTTGTGATCAGAGTGGAACAGCATTCTGCATCTGATTAGGGATAAGCCTATGATGTAAAATTCCTGTCACCTCATTGAATTTTTTTCTACCTCTTCTATCCATTATTAAGAGATTGATGTTTGAATCTCCCATTAAGACAGTGGATTTTTAAATTTCTCTTTGCAGATGCATGGCATTTTAAATCATGTATTTAAAAACTGTTATTAGGTGCATAGAAGTTTGAAAAATTCTAGGAAGGCACAGCCACAAAATGTGTGATTCATAGGTGCTTATGCAGTAGCCACAGTGAAACTTGAGAATCACAGGCAGTGCCACTGCTACCAACCTCAGCTGGCAATTTTCAGAAACTGGGTGTCTTCCTGCATATTTGTTAGGGAGTGTTACTAGAAAATAACTTCTTTTCCTTCTCTCACACTTTCAAAATTTTACAGGGATGGGCTTCACTGATAATCTCTCATCTGGACCCATAAATATAAGGGGATACTAGAAAATGTAGTTCCAGGCTTCCAGAAAATATTGCATGTTAGAGTTGAGTTGATGTAATATTTACAGTTGATAACTCAGCACAGTGTACTACCTTGTTTACTCAACATCCATAGACATACTTCTACCCTCATTTAAATATCTAAATGCTATATACAAACAACAGTATTCTTTCACCAAACAATATAACTACCCATCACAGAATGAAAATTTGCATACCCTTTCCCCAAAATATGTGATCTCTATGTGATAAATATCTGTTTGATATTTATTCCTATTCCAGCTCGGTCATGATCTCCCTATGACGTATCAGTGAAGATAGAGAGGGTTATGGTTTGGTAACTAATAAACCCCAAATATCAGCACCTTAAAAAAAACAAAAAGTTTACTTCTATGGCATGGTACATTTCCATGTATATTAATGAGGTTTTCTGCCCCATGTCTTCCTCACTTTGTGTGTCAGGCTAACAGAGGGTACCTCAGCCAGAATGTTGATAGTCAAGACAGCAAGGGGAAGAGAAAGTAGAGAATTGAGCACCAGTTAAATGCTTAATTCAACAGGTCACCTCTATCCATATTTCATTGATCAGTTCTCATGTCCTTGCCTAAATCTAAGAGAGGGGGAGTCTGGTCTTCCTGTATTCCTGAATGTAGAAGGAAACTACATATCAGTAAAGAGCAATAATATTTAGCACAGTAATCTGTGATGGAAAATAAGATTTTCCAAGTGATAATAACCAAGGAAGTAAAACAAACAAACATCTTAGATACTTCCCCCCAAACACTTCATTACCACAGGTTGTTTCATAAGTTTTAGCATCATAAAGTATATTTTATTTTCAACAATTATTTTATTTCTTATTCAGTCATGATGTGACATTTCACTGTGAAAGAATGTTACAAAATTGTTGGCTTTTCCTCCTCTCCTTACTCTTACTCAACATTTGATTTTCTTTTCTTTTTTATCATTTCTGTCTCCCCAAATTTATGGAGTAGAAGTAGAAACATTACAAGTCCAGCTATGTCATCAAGCAATGGTGGAAGTAAAGTTATGACTTAAGATATTTTCTACTTTTCAAAGAAAATACCCAAGAAATAAGACCAATTGAGCACTGATTTAATTTCATATTGGTTTCTTCTAACATTTTTAGCTGACATCAGTGATTTAACAAATGTTCAATTTTATGAAAGAACTTTGTAAGGACATTACAAAACTTGAAGGATACATTTGAACACTTAAATAAAGCTTAACTATTTAATCCAAAAAACAACTTATAAAGTAGAAAAAAAAAAAAAGATGTTTAGACACTTGTCTAGAGGCAAGAAAAAGTATAGTTATATTCAGTGCATGGCCAGAAATGTATTCCACAAACATTTTTTGTCACTTAACATGTAAGGATTTGAGGAGACATGAGAATATTCTTGAAGAAAAACAAGGCTCTCATAATGCTTGTTTTTAAGCAACACAGCAATATTTTTTGGAAAATGAAGGTGTCTTCTAAAGCCCTGCCTTCAGTCATGGTTCATGTTCTCCTCCCCCCTTCATCTTCCTCTTTTTCCATCATACAACACATATCTCCAACTATCTAAGGAAAGAAAGGAGAATACCTTTCAGATATTTGGACAATAACCTTGAATACAATTTATCTATGAATGTATCAGGTATCTTGCTTACAAAGAGAACTCTAGGGACAGAGATTGAAGACCTTTGAGAGGAAAGAGGAAACAGAAGATACAGTAATCTTACCTTTTTTGACTTTTTATTTCCTAAAGAGTAAACTGTTCATTCATACACTTTTTAGTAAAAGGAATAGAAAGAAATAGCATAGGAGGACAGGACAGTAAGATCAAATAGAACCATTTTTATTCTATATGAAGAGAGCTGAACACATTGAAGGCAAAGAGAAATGTTCTAAAGGCAGAGATACTTCAAATAGAAGAAAATTAGTACAAATTTTGTTCATTTTTCTTAAGTACTGGAAAGGCGTTATAAAAAGAAGTTATAAAGTTTGAAAGAGGGTAATCACTTTCTCATCTAAAATGGGAAGAGGGATTTTCCCAGTGGCACAGAGGTTAAGAATCCGCCTGTCAATGCAGGGGACACGGGTTCAATCCCTGCTCTGGAAAGATCACACATGCCGCAGAGAACTAAGCCCGGGCACCACAACCACTGAGCCTGTGCTCTAGAGCCCGCAAGCCACAACTACTAAGCCCACATGCTGCAACTACTGAAGCCCACGTGCTTAGAGCCCATTCTCCCCAACAGAGACCACCACAATGAGAAGCCTGCACACCACAAAGAAGAGTAGCCTCCTGCTCACACAACTAGAGAAAGCCTGCAGACAACAACAAAGACCCAACACAGCCAAAAATAAAATAATAAAAATAAAAATAAAATTGGAAGAAAGGTTGAGAAGATAAGGTAAAGAGATAAGTATGTTAGATAAGAAGTACAACAAATATGGGATTTCTTATTAGAAATCCTAAAAGTCTCTGTAAAGCAAGGAATGATATCTTCTGGGAATGATGGGCAACTTGCTCAATAAAGACAGTACTGCAAAAAGGAAGATACAATCTTAATAAGCTATAGTGAAGACTTTGCCATGGAAATAATCATAAATAAACCCAGGGATCAGTAGGTAACAGCAGTGTCTCAATTGAAATTATAGGATCTAAAATGCAATTTGATCATGATTTCATCTCTTTTGCCAGATCATAAAGAAACTGAATTAATATTGTTGAATGAATGAAAAATGAGTAAAATGCCATCCCAAGTAAGTAGTCAGTTTAAATTCAAAGGAAGAAAATGATTCCATTTTACTTTCCATTTACTGATCTCCTCACAGATTGTCAGAGTTAGGCAGGATCTTAGGATCTAAATCTCAATTCTAATATCTTCTATACAATTCTCCTGAATAATAATAGAAAGTTACCTACCTGAGCCCTGAAGCTTGGGGACAGTGGGTGGTAGGCAAACTGGGGGGTCTGAATGATCTTTATTATTTGAGCTCTTTGTGCCTCCACTGAGTTCTCTGCAGTCTTGACAGACTGCTTTCTTCCTATTTGATATGAAATTTCCTCAGATGGTTAAAGTCAGCCATCAGGTTAATGTTTTCTAGACACGTGAGACTACCTTCCAGTTTGTTAAGGCCTCTTCACATTTGTCATGTATCACTCTGGTTATAATTCTGTACCTGTGTTGAGGCATTTATACAGATCATACAATTAGGAAGACCAAAAATCCCACTTTGCCTGAAACTAAGAGGGCTCCCACGATACCTGACTTTCACTGCTAAAACTAAGCAAGACCTATGCAAACTGAGATGATTTGATTACCCCTCATCATATAAATTGCTCTGTTCATTATCAACCATCACAGGAAAACATTTACTTCTAGATCTGGTTTCAATCTCTTTCTCTTTTTTTCTGGTAATTCCTCTGGAAAAGGTACTAATGACTGAATCAATAGGGAGTAAGAAGGTAATGGAATGGGAAACAATCAATTTAAATCACTTACACTTGGACTGTCAGCACCAAGGTCATAAAAAATTAATAGATTCCTCTTAAACTACACTATGAATTGAGATGATTAGGAAATTTATTTAATATGGTGGTTTTATGTTATTTCAGGCATCCCACTGTTTCAACTACCACAAACCAAGTTAACTGAATTAGATTCTTGATGAACAAATAGACAATAGCAAATTATTTAACATTTTTCTTGGAACTGTGTCTTAGAACCTTATTTAGAAAGCAAAATACCCTCTTCATTCAAATAATGCAGAAGGAATCCATGGAAGTGCTTCACAAATTGCTTTCCCATTTCCCACTATGTCCCTAAGTGTCTTCTACCTTCCAAGTACTTCAAAGATTTCTCCATTCTCTTACAATTATCAAGGTGAAGAAATCTATCCCTTTTAACAAAAGCATTCTTATTCAGAAGTCTATCCAGCCCCGTCAGGTGGGGCTTCTTAAAGATAAACCTGCCAAACCAGAATGGTTTCTTATGACTTCCATTGTCTAAAGAACTTTCACATTGAAGTCTTAGCTTTCAAATAAGCATAAGAAGCTCCAGGCCCCAGGGGATACTTGAACTGGATATTTTTTAAGTACTTGATTCTTTCCAGTTAAAACATTAGGCATGAATTTATCCTCTCTCCATACGTGAAGTCAGTTGACTTCATTGACACTCCTGACCCCCTCTCAGTCCTTTCCCTGGCACTTTCTTTTTGTTCCCTTCCAGTCAGATGCCTTCAAAACTCTGGAGAAGAATTAGAGTCAGTTATCATTAAGAAAATTCCTTTGGGAGACTTTTACTACAGTGAGAGACCCAAAGGAGAAAGATTATTCCATATGCATCGCAATATCAACAAGCTTATTCATACTGAATAAGTTAATACATGCAAAGCACTGAGGAGAATGCCTGGCACATAGCAAGTGCTCAAAAACTGTCAGCTATTACCTGCTATATCTTAATACTATATTACAATGAATTAATGTTTTCTTAATATATAAATAGTTCAAGAACATTAAAAACTTAGAAATTGCATGTAGAAAAATGTAAAAGTTATCTGGAATCATTCTGCTCAGAGAATTATTCTCAGATAATATTTGTACATTTGAAATTATTCTCTGTCGAGAATTTAAAGCTCTTTGTTTTTACTGTATCACTATTTTATATATTCACTTAATGATTGTGTAGTCTTCCATCAGGTAGTTGTAAAATGGTATAATTAATGAATTCCTTAATAATGAACATCAGCTTTTCCTAAAGTTTTATTATTTTGAACAAATTTGGGTATTGATATCTTTGACCAAAACTTTTCAGCAGGGCTTCCCTGGTGGCGCAGTGGTTGAGAGTCCGCCTGCCGATGCAGGGGACATGGGTTCGTGCCCTGGTCCGGGAAGATCCCACATGCTGCGGAGCGGCTGGGCCCGTGAGCCATGGCCGCTGAGCCTGTGCTCTGCAACGGGGGAGGCCACAACAGTGAGAGGCCCGCATACCACAAAAAAAAAAAAAAAAAAAAAAAAAACTTTTCAGCAAAGTATTATTTCCTTAAGGTCAAATTCTGAAGGTGCATTTTTGGGCCAAAGGATACAATTTTTTAAATATGATTCATATTGTAAACCTAATCTAAAAAATTCTGACCAATTTCCTTTCACCTGTAGAGTGCCACATTTCCTACATTCTCCCAAATCCTTATACTTGGATGAAGATATCCAAATATATGTAAATATATAATTGTTATTTAATCTTTGTCAATAATTGTATTTTAGCTCTTTAATTGTTTTTTTAACATTCTTTTTAAGGAATTTTTGCATAATTCAAAATATTTTTATAATTCTGTGGTGAAGATAGGATATGGATAATTAAGGGACAGAAGTCCTATGGCAATCTTAGGATAGATGACCCACCCAGCAAGAGGTAACAAAGCAAAACCTAGGTCTTTGAATGTCATGCCTGGAATTCTTTCCATTTTAGCAAGCAAAATTAACATGTCAATAAACAAATTTCCTGAAATATAGTGGCAGTAGCTAGGATCATTCACTCTATTTTAAGGAATCTAATTTGGCTTTGAATGTAAAGTAAGTCAAAGAAGTCAATGAACAAAGTCAGAATAAAGGTACTTACAGATGTACTGAGTCAGTGGTCCTTGAAATATTTAACTTTTTCTACTGTGGGTTGCTTGGGACTTTTGCTGAATAATATGATGTAAGATTTAGTAATTGTTTGTTCAGTTGATTGACAGGCATTACAGTGAGTAATTACTTGTCATTCATCAGTATTTCAAGAAGACTGAGGTTAAATCTAGAGTAAGTCACATAATGTTTAGGGGTTTAATGTTCAATTTTCCATTGACATGTCAGGTTTTACTCTATTAAAAATTAGACCATAAAACTTTTCTAATAAGGATGATTCAGGCTTCAGCTGGAGGATAGGAAAAATGAGACTAAGAGCCAACTCATTTTATTACTAAGACAAGATTGATTTCTTATCAGCATAATCACCTTACTTCCAGGTTGCAGATCTCAATGTAGTCGAAATTGAAAAGTGTCGTGGCCATAGACATAGAAAACCAGTTCTTTTAAATAACAAGTTTCTCCGATCTTTAGGGAACAAAAATAAAAATTGACCAACAAAGTTGTTGATCAAAAATATCTAAACATAATACATAAAGTTATAACAAAATTAAATGTTTGTTCAAGAACTGAATAGTTATTTTATTGAAGTATTGAACTTCTTATATTGAAGAGCTGAATAGAAATTATTATAAGAAAGTGGTTAAGGCTTCCTTGGGGGCACAGTGGTTGAGAGTCCATCTGCCGATGCAGAGGACACGGTTTCGTGCCCCGGTCCAGGAAGATCCCACATGCCGCAGAGTGGCTGGGCCCGTGAGCCATGGCCGCTGAGCCTGCACGTCCAGAGCCTATGCTCTGCAACAGGAGAGGCCACAACAGTGAGAGGCCCGCATACCACAAAAAAAAAAAAAAAAAAAAAAAAAAGTGGTTAACTAAAAAAAATAAGACAAATTATTATAATTGCTTATCAGATTAGTTCTTGTCTTAGATCCCAAAGTATAAGAAATTAGTATCTGAAACCCTGTCAGAAATGCTGTAGGAATACAGGAGAGTTTTCTGAGAATCTTGTAGGACTGTTATAGTCTCTTGCATAGAACAGAAATTACAACTTTAACAGCACCAGACAGAAATGTCAGTACACTGATACACTGATTCTGCCTGATTCTGAGCCCCTGTACATTCATCTATTAAGATATTCTATCTCTTAAAAATGGAGAATATTAGTTCATGGCCAAATGAGACAGTGGTTGGCCTGCCTAATTATTACATTATTAATATGTTACAAATTATAGCTTTAAATCCTGGCTCTTCCAGTAGTTAGTTGTGTGACTTATTAGTAGTTTAACCTCTCTTTGTTTCAATTTCCCCCAAAATAAAATGGAGATTTAGTTCTTCCTATTTCATGGACTTGTAGAGAAATTCCTGTAAAACACTCATTCTGATGCAGGGGATAGATGGGCCCCCAGGGCAAAGTGTTTGCATTCAGTTTCTTGTGGACAGATACTCCAACACGGGAATAACAGGACAATTGAGAGAGGAGGCTGGGCCCTGCCCAGATAGAAGATAAAAGACCACATACTCATTCTCTAAGTCAGGAGACCTCCCCAACTACACATGAGCAGAAAGTCTCCTTGGAAGTCAAAAGGCGAGTGATGCCAAGTGGCCAAACCAACCTATAGGCCTCTGCAGTAGAATCCATCTTGGCTAAGAAATGCATGCGCACACATGGGAAAATCCTGAGATACACCAAATATGGACTCTGAACAAGGCAAATCAAAATGCCCCATATTTAAACTGTCACAAGGGCACAGTTGTGTGTCTATCCATATGTACTGTAATATTTTTTCTCTTAATAAATACTTTACTTGTTTCACTAATTTCCATCTTTGTGGGAATTCTTTTTCTGCAAAGCCATAGGGCCAGGACCTTTTCACTGACCACTGGTCTAGTGGCTAAGATTTGGTGTTCTCACCATCGCAACCCAGCCTCAATCACTGGCCAGGAACCGAAAGGTTGCTTCAAGCCGCTGCAGGCCAAGGTACCCTGGGATCAATTCCAATAAAACATAAATTTTAATTATTTTTTTCTCCAGAAAGTTTGTGAAAATCATGAAAATATTTTTTTAGTGTCATGATGTTGAATGTCAGTTTCACTTCAATTTGTATTTGGAAGAAAATTCTGATTGCCTCATTATACCACTGTACTGTAAATTGATGATATCCATTTGTCATAAAAGCTATGCCAAAAAGATATCACACAAACCATTTAAAAAAATAGTGAATCTGAGGATTATGGAACACTCTGTTTCAATCTCTGAAGATGTAATGTACATATTCTCAGAATCAGGCATGAATAATACACACTGAATTAATGTGAAGTTTCAGTGCACTTTCATTTCCTATATAAATTCTACCCTCTATAGTTTATCGTTAACCCTTTTATGTTAAAGCTCTCTAACCTTTTATCTTTAAAAGAATTAAAAAATAAACAGGCATGAGAAATGGAAGCTATGGTTTGAACCCATGGATTAATCTGTTCATTCCTAATCCCATATGATTTTACAAAAGAAATATAGTAATAAGT
The DNA here is from genome assembly GCF_000442215.2 of Lipotes vexillifer. NCBI lineage: Eukaryota > Metazoa > Chordata > Mammalia > Artiodactyla > Lipotidae > Lipotes > Lipotes vexillifer. The sequence goes on from NW_006779624.1 coordinate 344,069, forward strand.
AGAAATTGTTTCTAGCAGGATAGAATAAGACAGACAGATGTTTTAAAAAATATCTGTAAATTACACTGCAGGTTAGACTGAGTTGAGGGTAGGACCTGTGATTTAACGCTTGAAAGAAAAATCTCACATGGGTATACTGGGAAGGGTGTCCAAAAGACCCATGGACAAACTTAATGACTAGCAATTGGTGGCTGGTGGTGAAACAGATGCAGAAAGGGAAATGGAGTAGCTAAACAAATTACTAAAGACTTAAAGAAGTGGCCAGACACCCGAGGCAACACAGATCATTATCATCCCAGTGTCAAAGATTTGCATTTGACTGAATGGCTTGTGGTAAAAAAAAATAAATAACAATGGCTTAAAATAGATTCAAGAGAAGGGCAATGGTGCCAGTCAGGACAGAATTAACTACCATTCTGCTGACACCCAAAAAAGGAATACAAAATTTTAGATACAAAAGTAAAACTTCTCATAAAAATAGCAAACAACAACAATAAATTACCCAGGCATACATTTTTCAAAAAATGAGCCATAGTAGGTATGCTATTTAAATACTCCCAAATAAAATAGAATAAGAACAGATGAACAGTCAGCTAATACTGTTAAATAAGATGTTAATTCTTTCTATGCTAACTAATAAATTTAATGTGATACAAACAAAAAAAAGCAACAGGTTTTTTTTGTGAGGGAGACAGTGGCAATTTAATAAGATTATTTCAAAGTACACATGGAAAAATTAATCAAAGGATATCTAGCAAAGATTAGAAAAATAATAATATGGGGCACCAACCTTCCTATAAAATACAATGAAAAATCTCAACAATTAAATTGTAATACCAGTACAGAAATAGACAGAAACACCTATTAATAAGCATCAACAAACAAGAAAAATCACAATGTTTATAAAAGAAAATTTGATATCAAATTATAACAAAATGTGATATAAAGAAATGATTTTGCATAATAAAACCAGTCATATTCATATTTAATATTTAAGTAATTACTGGTAACATGGCTATAAAACACAATCAATGGAAGCACACTGAAGTGAAAGAAATGTTTTGTTTCAAGAGGCATTATCATCCAGAGCTAAAATCTGTGGTTTCTCACCATCACTATGTGATACTTAAATTGTTGGAGAAGTGTAAAAATATGCCAGAAGTTTTCATTTTACATCAGAAAAGTAAACAATTCAATTACTTATGATTTCAGCAGAAATAATTAGGTTCAGCATTTTGATTTTATTATAACATAATAAATATTCTAATGATCTTAGGATATATATCTTCCAAATCACCAGAGAGGACAAAAAAAGAGAGAAAACAAAAATCTTTAACTCCAAAATTCTGATAGTGGTTCAGTATTAGAAATGTGATAATAAAAATGCATCACTTTAAGAGATTTATAGTGAAAGAATATATAATCTGGGATGGTGCCCCTAAAAAGCATCTGATAAATTTCAATGTATGCTGATGGTTTTTAACTAAATACAACACTTTTATTAAATAGAAATTGAAGGATAAGTTAATACCATGATAAAGATTGATTTTCTATCACAAAGAAAAGCTAAAATCCTACATAATGGAGGCCTTCTCATTAAAATCAGTGAGAGAAAAAAATATCTGACTTATCCCCTGTTATGAAAGTACTAGCCAAGGTAAATGAATAAAAAATACTTTTAAAAAAAAGTAATAAAATTGGAATAAAAAGTTAAAGCAATGACAAGCTATCTTGAAACCACAGAAGAAACAATTGCAAAAAGATTTGAATTGTCCCAAGTGTAGTATGAGCAACCAAAATTACATATGGCTACATAAAGATTGTAGAATTAATGTTATTTTCCTTTTTCCCATTTGTGCATTAAATTTTTCTTCCATCAAAAAGTATTTTGTTAAAAATTTTAATGAAAATTATGAAAATATATTAAAATAAACTACATATCTAAATAAAAAAAATAGTCACTTTCATAGCACACAGACTAATAAAGCACTACAATTTTATTAATGCCTAAAGCTTTTAGTATTCCCCTTGAATGTTTACAAGTATTATTAATACATTGTACCTCATTCCACTTAATTCACTCATGAAAAACATAGTCTACTTTTCCTTGGAGCTAGAAAATCATGATCCATAATTTTTCAATGTGAGTGAGTTTATTAGAAATTTACCTTATTCAAATTCATCTTATTCATATCCTCTTTCACACACACACACACACAACTAAGCAAACTTTACATGCATTACTTTAAAAAATATTCAAGTCTTTTCAAAATATGAATTATTATCTCCTTTTTTAAAAATGGGAAAACACAGCCATGAAAAGAATAATGCTGACCCGCCCCAGGATTCATAGGGAAGGAAGTGGCAGCACTGAGACTAATGCTCATTATTTACCTCTCACAAAGTCTCCACAGAGAGAATTGAAAACTGATGAGGGATTTCACATAAAAATTATATTTTGGTGAAAATATATTTGAACAATTGATTTATAATCAGCTGATGTCTAGCTATATTTAAAAAAATAAACACTACAAGGAAAGCTGAATTATTGCTCCTGTCCTGCCTCCCAAATATTACTGGTATAGCTAGGCAATACCAACAGTAATGCTCAGACTATTAGAATTACATACAAAACTTTTCCCAATAAAGTTTCCTTTAAAAGTCTGTCCTTGGAATGGTTCCAGGTGGAGTTCCACTTCTTTCCAGTTCCCTCTTATTCCAGCCATAAATGAAACAAGCAGAAGTGGGAGATATTGATTTCTGTGTAAATTTTAAATTTGTATCTCCCTGTGTAAAAGTGGTAATCATTATTTCCATCAAGAGATGTATTCTAATATTTGCTTCCTTGCTAATAAAATTGAAAACCGGAAAGGTATTATGTGACTTTACATCTTACATCAATGTATTTGGGAAATAAGATAACATTGATATGGGGGGATATTCACTCCTTGTGTCCTTTAGTTTTCATATGGAGGAATTACTAGGGCCTGAGCCTCACATCTGATTGATTAAAAAAAAAAAAAAAAAAAAAAAAACTCTTTTGTGGTGGTTTCTATATACTGCATACTATATAGCCAGGGATGAAATCCATGGACCTAAACTAACACTTCTGGCCTTTACCTTCCCACTCCCCACTCATCAATCATTCTCACCCATGGGAAGAAGAATAAACTTTATATTTAATAATCTTTGGAGAAGGAATTGAGCATGCCTGACTTAGTGACAGCTTTCTTAGAAGCCAACATATGCTCAGATCCACATGTTCTAGTCTGTTCTCTGTCTTGTGATAAGGGGGCCACTCCTGATGGGAAAATCTATCCTTTCCCAGTGCTGATGAGATGAATTATTAGCATGCTCATTTGTCCACAGATCTAAAGTAATTTTCATAAAAGCTGTATCAGTGATAAAGGTCATATCTTGATCCATCAGGTTCATGCCTTTATTACTCTATTGGATCTGGAAATGGATGAGCAGAGGGGATGTTATTTATATACTATCCCCTTCCTGCACAACTTTGAGAGTATAATTTCCATTTTACTTTACTTTCACAACTGAGAGCTAAGTGACAAAAGTCCCACAAGTGTGTGAATGCATGTTTGGGGTGATCATGGGTGTTATGGTTGCTGGTAGAGGTGGAGAAATCAAGCTAAAGTACAAACAAGAAACAGACTAAATTACACACTGAGGGCTTCCCTGGTGGTTCAGTGGTTGAGAGCCTGCCTGCCGATGCAGGGGACATGGGTTCGTGCCCTGGTCCAGGAAGATCCCACGTGCCGCGGAGCGGCTGGGTCCACGAGCCTTGGACGCTGGGCCTACGCATCAGGAGCCTGTGCTCCGCAACGGGAGAGGCCACAACAGTGAGAGGCCCGCGTACCGCAAAAAAAAAAAAAAAATTACACACTGAGATTGTTTCTCCTTCAAGATTAGGTAGGTGCCCAAAAGTCACATACATCTTTTAAAACTAACCTTCACCCAAAGAGTTAGGTAGAGCAAGTGTTTGTCAGTTAGGACCATGGAAATTGTAGTCAAACATGCCTAGTTTTAATTCCTGCTCAGCCATTTACAAGTGGTGTGAGGTTAAGCAAGTTACTGAACCTCTCCAAACTTTAGCTGGCTAAAATGAGAACTCACCTTATGAGCTTTGTATGAGGATTATGTGAGACAATGCTTGTAAAACCTTCAACACAGTGTTTGGCATATAGTAATCAATAGATATTAGCTATTATTATCATTACTTTCTAATGAAGACTTGACACCTAGAGAAAAAATAGGTAATGTGCTTACTATCACAAGGCTGCAAAGTGACAGAAGGAAGAAATATCAATTGGTTTTAATATTCTTCAACATCACACCTACCTTCATTCACATGAACTTCAGTCTGATTAGTTCCCAGGAATTCAGATTGAGATTTGGTGCCTTGCATCCTTCACATATTCTTTTCTGATATTTATCAGTTCTAATGTTATAAGATGTTATCTCTTACATGAAGCTCTCCAACGTCATCAGAAGGTGCTTACTCTTTCATTAACAAATACAGCTTGCACTCTTCATGTGGTACTAATCAGAGATTTCCTTGGGTTGAAATAAATTGTGAATATCTTTTAGTTACCTTGCTGGATTTTATGCCCCTGGGTAGCAGTCCTGTTTCTTTGTTTAGTGTATGACTTTATATAGAATGAGCACTTAGTAAGTGTGGCCAAATAAAAAATAAATCAGAGAACCTGCCAATATTCACTTAGAAAGCATTGTATTTCTCAAAAACTTGAAGTAATGAGATTGTAGAAACAATGACAAAGTTAAATTCAATTAAAATGCTATAGGTCTCATATAAAAAGGAAATAATTCTCTAGGATGAAAATTAATCGGCATGAAATAACTTTAAACCCAAGAGGTGCTTCTGTTATAGCCAGGTATCATTTATACAATCCCTCTGACTGTTTTATAGAGAGATTTATATGGGACAATTAATGCTGAATATTCAGCTATGAGTCAAAGAAAACTTTTTCCCACGCTGTTGCTAACTCCGACAAAACCCCAAGGGCTACTGATAAGTTTTGGAGCCATAATAAGAGCTATTTTAAAAACATATTACATTGTGAAGATTGAAAATAGAATAATATATAGACCTATTGGCAAGGGCTGATAGATTTGCCTTTAAAAAGCTATTATATTCCTTCCTCCCTATACAGCTTCCTAAATAATATCAAACCAGTATCAACACATGTTTAATATAACCTTTAGTCTAGCCTTTTTTGATCCAAATTTATGGTTAGATTGATAATATATAAATTTAATTCACATTGAGAATGACATAACTATAAATAATAAGATAGCTTCATGAATTAAATGCATAAATTAATGCATGAAACGTTTAATGCTAGAGTTAGCATTACATTAAATTTTATGTTTAGAGAAGATACTTGATTCATACTTCTTGCAAGGAAGACGTTAATCTCAGGCTTTAGATGATATTTTTATCTTTATCTTTTTTCTATTTTCTAAACTAAGATCTACATTTGATACTATAACTCTACATAGAGGATGGCTAATTATTAGCAGTTTATTTTTATAGACTACATCCTGTTCTCCTGAATAGAGATAGGACTAGTGTAGGGTAACTGAAGCACTCATCCCCCATACAAAATTCCAGGAAAAGCAAAAAGCACAGTGATCAAGATAAATACTATGTTTATACAATATTAAAAAAATCAGATCAGCAAACCATGACCCATAAAATGGCTGTCTGTTTTGCTAGTGAAATTTTATTAGAAGTATCAACAATAGGTAAGTATATATTCAGTGTCACGGGGATTTAGGCGAAGAATCTTGCTGATACTGATTAAATTACATCATAATAGAAGTCAACACTTAATACAATAGGTTGATCTGCTGAGTGGTATTTGAGGAATATAGAGTGAAGCAGGGTTTTTTTTTTTTTTTTTTTTTTTTTTTTTTTAAAAAATAAAAAAAAAAAAAAAAAAAAAAAAAAAATTACAGAGATTATAGATTTTTAATACCTTTCTCTTCATCCAACGAACAAAATGTGGCAATTACTGCACTCCCACTTGGACAAATTCTTTTAATTTCTTTTAGACTACTTTAACTGTACTTAATTCTGTGGATTTCTTTAGATCCATATACAAGGGCTGAGCCCAAGAAGAAGGCAAGAGATGTATAAACCCTTCTAATTTGTTGAAAAACTAAAAATGGTCTTAGAAACACACGTATACTCTAAGCATACCAGTAGCTTTAAATGGTGGTATTTTTATCTGAACCACAGAACCAAAGTCATATAAGGAGGTAACATGTAAATTATTTTAACATGTAAATTATTTATCTCAATAAATAATCATTTATTAATGATGACTACACCAAGGGGTTTATTAGATAAATCCAGATAATTTGGTTTAGGAATTACCATTCATATTTTATATTATTAAAAAAATTGAAACCAGAAGTAAACTAATTACTGGTGGACAACAATTTGAACAGACTTTTCACTAAAAAGTACATGGTCTTTCTACCAAAACACATTGCTGAAAATAACTTTAGAAGTTATTTAACCCAACTGTTTTTTTTTACTATGAAGAAAGGGATTCTTGTCCTGATTAAAAGCAGAATGAGGACTCTGACTCCCCAGGACAGGTCTTTTTTCATTGTCCATGGTAGAAATGCAGTTGCCTCATCCAGCTCCAATTTACTGCAGATGTGCCTCTCCATGGCTGCTAAAATGCTCAGAGATATACCTTTTCTATATCAGGGGCCATCATACTCAGATATGCTCAGGGTACCCAGCCCCCTTGCCTAGAAATGGGACAGTTGAGGTGCCGTTTAAGAGCCAGATTTCCCTGTGAGATCATTAAACCTAGATATTTATTTTATTTTATTTTATTTTTTAATTCCCCATCCCTTAACAAGCAAAAGCTCTATTTTTAGCATCACCACTGAAATGAGTAAAAACAAATATGAAAAATATGTTCTTCATAAAAGCATGCAAATTAAAAGATTTTGGAGAAAAGTCACAGGGAGAAGAGTAAGTCAGTTTAAAATATTTTCTTTTAATTAAGTAGTATTCCATACCTCTCATGATAATATATAAATACACAAGATTTTTTTTTTTTTTTTTTTTTGCGGTACACAGGCCTCTCACTGTTGTGGCCTCTCCCATTGTGGAGCACAGGCTCCTGACGCACAGGCTCAGCAGCCGTGGCTCACCAGCCCAGTCGCTCCGTGGTATGTGGGAGCTTCCCGGACCGGGGCATGAACCCATGTCCCCTGCATCGGCAGGCGGGCTCTCACCCACTGCGCCACCAGGGAAGCCCACAAGATCATTTTTTTAAATATGAGTTGCAAATACTGTTTTTTTCTAAATATTGTATTTTCTTTGTCTTTTTAATAGTTTTTATTAGATTTAAATTGTACTCCATATTTCTGGCTCCTCCTGGAGGGCCCCTCCCACCTGTCTCTCCTGATCTCCCTGGTCTCAGGGTTGCTGATCCTGTCTGGCCTCCACTTCTCCTCCCCTCTCAGTCCCCCCCATGTCCTACTGGTTCACTTGGGGGTTCTTCTGATTTCCTTGGGCATCAGGGACCCCCACCAGTGGCTGACAGGTGTCCTAGTTGTGGGGAGATGCTAACTCGGCATCTTCCCACACCAGGTCATAGGATGGAGGCAGAGGAGATCAGGAGAGGCAGGTGGGAGGGGACCTCTGGTAGGAATGGGAGAGGAGTGGAGGGTGTTTGCCCCATGCACTCAGGCCCAGAGAGCTTGCTGAGCTCCCAGGCCTCCCTCTCCCCTGGCCACATTGGTCCTGGGGAGGCATAGGAAGGAAGCCAAGGGGAGAACAAGAGAGGCAAGCATGAAGTTATCTCTGGGACTGGAGGAGCAGGAGAGGAGAGGAGAGATTTGTTCTGCCCACTTGAGCACAAGAAGCCTGCTGGACTCCCAGATGAGGTTCCCAACCCTCTGAGACAAAGGGTGGGGGGAAAGCCTGGGCCCCTTCTGTTCCATTGATATTAAGCCCCACTCCCCCAGCCCCCAGGGCCTTTTCCAGCCCTGTGAGTCCTAAGCATAGGACCCACCCACCACACAAACCAAGATTACTCTATCCAGCAAGGATCTCATTCAGATTCAACAGAGAAATTAAAAGCTTTTCAGACAATCAAAAGCTAAGAGAATTCAGCACCACCAAACCAACTTTACAACAAATGCTATAGAAACTTCTCTAAGCGGGAAACACAAGAGAAGAAAAAGACCCACAAAAACAAACCCAAAACAATTAAGAAAATGGTAATATGAACATACATATCGATAATAACCTTGAATATAAATGGATTAAATGCCCCAACCAAAAGACACAGACTGGTTGAATGGATACAAAAACAAGACCCATATATATGCTGTGTACAAGAGACTCACTTCAGACCTAGGGACACATACAGATGGAAAGTGAAGGGATGGAAAAAGATATTCCATGTAAATGGAAATCAAAAGAAAGCTGGAGTAGCAATACTCGTATTAGATAAAATAGACTTTAAAAAAAAGACTGTTAAAAGAGATAAGGAGGGAGAGAACATAATGATCAAAGGATCAGTCCAAGAAGAAGATGTAACAATTATAAATATTTATGCACCCAACGTAGGAGCACCTCAATATATAAGGCGAATACTAACAACCATGAAAGGAGAAACTGACAGTAACACAATAATAGTAGGGGACTTTAACACCCCACTTACACCAATGGACAGATCATCCAAACAGAATATAAATAAGAAAACACAAGCTTTAAATAACATGATAGACCAGGTAGATTTAATTGATATTTTTAGAACACTCAACCCAAAAGAGGCAGAATACACTTTCTGCACAAGTGAACACAGAACATTCTCCAGGATAGATCACATCTTGGGTCACAAATCAAGGTTCGGAAAATTTAAGAAAATTGAAATTGTATCAAGAATCTTTTCTGATCACAATGCTATGAGATTGGGAATCAATTACAGGGAAAAAAAAAACTGTAAAAAACACAAATACATGGAGGCTAAACAGTGCACTACTAAATAACCAAGAGATCACTAAAGAAATTAAAGAAGAAATTTAAAAATACATAGAAACAAAAGACAATGAAAACATGATGACCCAAAACCTATGGGACACAAAAAGAAGTTCTAAGAAGGAAGTTTATAGCAATTCATTTTCACCTCAAGAAAAAAGAAAAATCTCAGATGAACAATCTACCCTATACTTAAAAAAAAACTAGAGAAAGAAGAACAAAGAAAACCCAAAGTCAGTATAATGAAAGAAATCATAAAGATCAGAGCAGAAAAAATGAAACAGAAATGAAGAAAACAATAGCAAAGATCAATAAAACTAAAAGGCAGTTCATTGAGAAGATAAACAAAAGTGACAAACCTTTAGCCAGACTCATCAAGAAAAAAAGAGAGTGGACGCAAATCAATAAAATTATAAATGAAAAAGGAGAAATCACAACTGACACTGCAGAAATACAAAGGTTTATAAGACACTACTACAAACAACTGTATGCCAATAAAATGGAGAAATGGACAAATTCTTGGAACGGTAAAATTTTCCAAGACTGAACCAGGAAGAATTAGAAAATATAAAAAGACATCACAAGTAATGAAATTAAAACCATAATTAAAAATCTTCCAGCAAACAGAAGTCCAGGAAGAGATGGCTTTACAGGCATAGAGTAATCTTGGCTATAGGTTGAACTCTTTTATCACTCTTTGTATGCCCTGGCACTCTCTTCTGGCCTGCAGAGTTTCTGCTGAAAAATCAGCTGATAACCTTATGGGGATTCCTTTTTGTTTTTCCCTTACTACTTTTAATATTTTTTCTTTGAATTTCATTTTTATTATATTATTAATATGTGTCTTGGTGTGTTTTTCCTAGGGTCTATCCTGTATGGGACTATCTGTGCTTCCTGGACTGGGGTGAAGATTTCCTTTCCCATGTTAGGGAAGTTTTCAACTATAATTTCTTCAAGTATTTTTATTTTTATTTTTTTTTTAGAGAGAAGAACTAACACTCATCTTTCTCAAACTCTTCCAAAAATTTGCAGAGGGAGAAAGACTCCCAAATTCATTCTATGAAGTCACCATCACCCTGATACCAAAACCAGAAAAAGATACTACAAATAAAGGTAATTATACACCAATATCACTGATGAACATAGATGCAAAAATCTCCGACAAAATACTAGCAAACAGAATCCAACAACACATTAAAAGGATCATACACCATAATCAAGTAGGATTTATCCCAGGGATGCAAGGATTCTTCAATATATGCAGGTCAATCAATGTGATACACCACATTAACAAATTAAGGAATAAAAAAACATATGATCATCTCAATAGATGCAGAAAAAACTTTTGACAGAATTCAACACCAGTTTATGATAAAAAACACTCCAGAAAACGGGCATAGAGGAAACCTACCTCAACATAATAAAAGCCATATATGATAAACACACAGCAAGCATCATACTCAATGGAGAAAAGCTGAAAGTATTTTCATTAAGATCAGGAACAAGGTAAGGATGTCCACTCTCACCACTCTTAATCATCATAGTATTGGAAGTCCTAGACATGGCATTCAGAGAAGAAAAAGAAATAAAAGGAACACAAATTGGCAAAGAAGTAAAAACTGTCACTGTTTGCAGATGACATGATACTATACATAGAAAATCCTAAAGATTACACCAGAAAACTACTAAAACTAATCAATGAATTCAGTAAGGTTGAAGGATACAAAATTAATTCACAGATACCTCTGGCATTCCTATACACCAACAATGAAAAATCAGAAAGAGAAATTAAGGAATACTCCCTTTACCATTACAACAAAGAGAATAAAATACCTAGGAATAAACCTACCTAAGGAAATAAAAGACCTGTATGCAGAAAAGTATAAGACACTTTTGAAAGAAATCAAAGATGACATAAACATATGGAGGAGTGTAACATGTTCTTGGATTGGAAAAGTCAATATTGTGCAAATGACTGTATGACCCAAAGCAATCTACAGATTCAATGCAATCCTTATCAAACTACCAATGGCATTCTTCACGGAATTTGAATTAAAAATTTTACAATTAGTATGGAAACACAGGAGACCCCAAATAGCCAAAGCAATATTGAGAAAGAAAAATGGAGTTGAAGGATCAGGCTCCCCAACTTCAAACTATACCACAAAGCTACAGTAATCAAGATAGTATGTACTGGCAAAATACCAGAAATATAGGTCAATGGTACAGGATAAAATGCCCAGAGACAAACCCACAGACACATGGTCACCTAATTTATGACAAAGGAGGCAAGAACATACAATGGAGAAAAGAAAACCTCTTCAATAAGTGCATCTGGTAAAACTGGACAGCTATATGTAAAAGAATGAAATTTGAACACTACGTAACACCATACACAAAAGTAAACTCTAAGAGGGATTGGTTCAAGATGGTGGAGTAGAAGGACGTGCTCTCACTCCCTCTTGTGAGAGCACCAGAATCACAACTAACTGCTGAACAATCATCAACAGGAAGACACTGGAACTAACCAGAAAAATAACCCACATCCAAAGACAAAGGAGAAACCACAATGAGATGGTAAGAGGGGCACAATCACAATAAAATCAAATCCCATAACTCCTGGGTGGGTGACTCACAAACTGGAGAACACTTATACAAGAGAAGTCCACCCACTGGAGTGAAGGTTCTGAGCCTCACATCAGCCTTTCCAACCAGGAGCGTCTGGCAACAGGAGGAGGAATTCTTAGAGAATCAGACTTTGAAAGTTAGCGGTATTTGATTGCAAGACTTCAACAGGAATGGGGGAAACAGATACTCCATTCTTGGAGGGCACACACAAAGTAGTATGTGCATCGGGACCCAGGGGAAGGAGCAGTGACCCCATCAGAGACTGAACCAGACATCCCTGCTAGTGGTAGAGGCTCACCTGCAGAGGCAGGGGGTGGCTGTGTCTCACCATGAGAACAAGGACACTGGCAGCAGAAGTTCTGGGAAGTATTCCCTTGGTGTGAGACCTCCTAGAGTCTGCCATTAACCCCCAAAAGAGCCTGGGTAGGCTCCAGTGTTAGGTAACTGCAGGCCAAAAACCAACAGGGAGGGAACACAGCTCCACCCATTAGCAGATATTTGGATTAAAGTTTTACTGAGATCTGCCCACCAGAGCAACAGCCAGCTCTACCCACCACAAGTCCCTCTCATCAGGAAACTTGCACAAGCCCATTAGGTAGTCTCATCCACCAGAGGGCAGACAGCAGAAGCCAGAAGAACTACCATCCTGCAGCCTGTGGAACAAAAAGCACATTCACAGAAAGATAGACAAGATGAAAAGGCAGAGGGATATGTACCAGATGAAGAAACAAGATAAAACCCCAGAAAAACAACTAAATGAAGTGGAGATAGGCAACCTTCCAGAAATAGAAATCCAAATAATGATAGTGAAGATGATCCAAGACCTCAGAAAAAGAATGGAAGCAAAGATCGAGAAGATGCAAGAAATGTTTAAAAAGACTTAGAAGAATTAAAGAACAAACAAACATAGGTGAACAATACAATAACTGAAATGAAAAATATACGAGAAGAAATCAATAGCAGAATAACTGAGGCAGAAGAAGGGATAAGTGACCTGGAACACAGAATGGTGGAATTCACTGCTGCAGAACAGAATAAAGAAAAAAAGAATGAAAAGAAATTAAGACAGCCGAAGAGACCTCTGGGACAACATTAAATGCAACAACTTTCACATTTTAGGGGTATCAGAAAGAGAAGAGAGAGAAAAGACCTGAGAAAATATTTGAAGAGATTATAGTCAAAAACTTCCCTAACATAGTAAAGGAAATAGGCACCCAAATCCAGGAAGCCCAGAGAGTCCCATACAGGATAAACACAAGGAGAAACACGCTGAGATACATAGTAATCAAATGGGCAAACATTAAAGACAAGAAAAAGTATTGAAAGCAGCAAGGGAAAAACGACAAATACCATACAAGGGAACTCCCATAAGGTTAACAGCTGATTCTTAGCAGAAACTCTACAAGCCAGAAGGGAGTGGCATGACATATTTAAGTGATGAAAGGGAAGAACCTACAACCAAGATTACTCTACCTGGCAAGGATCTCATTCAGATTTGATGGAGAAATCAAAAGCTTTACAGACAAGCAAAAGCAAAGAGAACACAGCACCACAAAACCAGCTTTACAACAAATGCTAGAGGAACTTCTCTAAGTGGGAAACACAAGAGAAGAAAAGAAACTACAGAAACAAACCCAGTACAATTAAGAAAATGGTTATAGGAACATACATATTGATAATTACCTTAAATGTGAAAGGATTAAATGCTCCAACCAAAAGACACAGGCTCACTGGATGACACAAAAACAAAACCCATATATATGCTGTCTACAAGAGACCCACTTCAGACCTAGGCACACATACAGACTGAAAGTGAGGGCATAGAAAAAGATATTCCATGCAAATAGGAAATCAAAAGAAAGCTGGAGTAGCAATACTCATATCAGATAAAATAGACTTTATTTTTTATTTATTTATTTTTTTAAATAATACACAATGTATTTATTTATTTATTTATTTATGGCTGTGTTGGGTCTTCATTTCTGTGCATGGGCTTTCTCTAGTTGTGGCAAGTGGGGGTCACTCTTCATCGCGGTGCGCAGGCCTCTCACTATCGCGGCCTCTGTTGTTGCGGAGCACAGGCTCCAGATGCGCAGGCTCAGTAATTGTGGCTCACGGGCCCAGTTGCTCCATGGCATGTGGGATCTTCCCAGACCAGGGCTCGAACCTGTGCCGTCTGCATTGGCAGGCAGATTCTCAACCACTGCGCCACCAGGGAAGCCCTAAAATAGACTTTAAAATGAATGTTACAAGAGACAAGAAAGGACACTACATAATGATCAAGGGATCAATCCAAGAAGAAGATATAACAATTATAATTACATATGCGCCCAACATAGGAGCACCTCAGTATATAAGGCAACTGCTAACAGCTTTAAAAGGGGAAATAAACAGTAACACAATAATAGTGGGAGACCTTAACACCTCACTTACAGCATTGGACAGATCATCCAAAAAGAAAATTAATAAGGAAACACAAGCTTTAAATACACAATAGACCAGATAGATTTAATTGATATTTATAGGACATTCCATTCAAGAACAACATATTACACTTTCTTCTCAAGTGCGCATGGAACATTCTCCAGGATAGATCACATCTTGGGTCACAAATCAAGCATCAGTAAATTTAAGGAAATTGAAATCATATCAAGCATCTTTTCTGACCACAACACTATGAGATTAGAAATGAATTACAGGGGAAAAAGCGTAAAAAAGCACAAACACATGGAGGCTAAACAATACATTACTAAATAACCAAGAGATCATTGAAGAAATCAAAGAGGAAATCAAAAAAACACCTAGAGAAAAATGACAATGAAAACACGATGATTGAAAACCTATGGGATGCAGCCAAGGCAGTTCTAAGAGGGAAGTTTATAGCAATACAATCCTACCTCAAGAAACAACAAACATCTCAAATAAACAACCTAACCTTACACCTAAAGGAAGTAGAAAAAGAAGAACAAACAAAACCCAAAGTTAGTGGAAGGAAAGAAACCCTAAAGATGAGAGCAGAAAAAAATGAAATAGAAACTGAGAAGACAATAGCAAAGATCAATAAAACTAAAAGCTAGTTCTTTGAGAAGATAAACAAAATTGATAAACCGTTAGCCAGACTCATCAAGAAAAAGAGGGAGAGGACTGAACTAAATAAAATTAGAAATGAAAAAGGAGAAGTTACAACTGACACTGCAGAAATACAAAGCATCCTAAGCAACTACTACAAGCAACACTATGACAATAAAATGGACAACCTGGAAGAAATGGGCAAATTCTTAGAAAGGTATAACCTTCCAAGACTGAACCAGGAAGAAACAGAAAATATGAACAGACGAATCACAGGTAATGAAATTGAAACTGTGATTAAAAATCTTCCAACAAACAAAAGTCCAGGACCAGATGGCATCACAGGTGAATTCTATCAAACATTTAGAGAAGAACTAACACCCATCCTTCTCAAACTCTTCCAAAAATTTGCAGAGGAAGGAATACTCCCAAACACAATCTATGAGGTCACCATCACCCTGATACCAAAACCAGAGAAGGATACTACAAAAAAAGAATGTTACAGACCAATATCACTGATGAACATAGACAAAAATATCCTCAACAAAATACTAGCAAGCAGAATCCAACAATACATTAAAAGGCTCATACACCATGATCAAGTGGGATTTATCCCAGGGATACAAGTATTCTTCAATATACGAAAATACACCATATTAACAAATTGAAGAAGAAAAACCATATGATCATCTTAATATATGCAGAAAAATCTTTTGACAAAATTCAATACCCTTTTATGATAAAAACTCTCCAGAAAGTGGGCATAGAGGGAACCTACCTCAACATAATTAAGGCCATATACAACAAACCCACAGCAAACATCATTCTCAATTAGAAAAACTGAAAGCATTTCCTCTAGGATCAGGAATAACACAAGGATGTCTACTCTCACCACTATTATTCAACATAGTTTGGAAGTCCTAGCCATGGCAATCAGAGAAATAAAAGAAATACAAATGGGAAAAGAAGTAAAACTGTCACTGTTTGCAGAGGACATGATACTATACATAGAGAATCCTAAAGATGTCACCAGAAAACTACTAGAGATAATTAATGAATTTGGTAAAATTGCCAGATACCAAATTAATGCATGGAAATCTCTTGTATTCCTATACACTAACGATGAAAAATCTGAAAGAGAAATTAAGGAAACACTCTCATTTACCGCTGAAACAAAAAGAATAAAATACCGGGAATAATCCTACCTAGGGAGACAAAAGACCTGTATGCAGAAAAGTATAAGACATTGCTGAATGAAATTAAAGATGATACAAACAGATGGAGAGATACACCATGTTCTTGGATTGGCAGAATCAATATTGTGAAAATGACTATACTACCCAAAGGAATCTACAGATTCAATGCAATCCCTATCAAATTACCAATGCTATTTTTTACAGAATTAGAACAAAAAATCTTAAAATTTGTATGGAGACACAAAAGACCTTGAATAGCCAAAGTGGTCTTGAGGAAATAAATGGAGCTGGAGGAATCAAGCTCCCTGACTTCAGGCTATACTACAAAGCTACAGTAATCAAGACTATATGGTACTGGCATAAAAACAGAAATATAGATCAAAGAAACAGGATAGAAAGCCCAGAGATAAACCCACACACCTATGGTCAAATAATGTATGACAAAAGGGACAAGGATATACAATAGAGAAAAGACAGTCCCTTCAATAAGTGGATGGAGCTGGAGAAACTGGACATCTACATGTAAAAGAATGAAATTAGAACACTCCCTAACACCATACACAAAAATAAACTCAAAATGGATTTGAGACCTAAATGTAAGCCCAGACACTATAAAACTCTTAGAGGAAAACATAGGAAGAACACTCTTTGACATAAATCACAGAAAGATCTTTTTTGATCCACCTCCTAGAGTAATGGAAATAAAAACAAAAGGGACATAATGAAACTTAAAAGCTTTTGCAAAGCAAAGGAAACTACAAACAAGATGAAAAGACAACCCTCAGAATGGGGGGAAATATTTTCAAAAGAATCAATGGACAAATGATTAATCTCCAAAATATATAAACAGCTCATACAGCTCAATATTAAAAAAAACAAACAAGCCAATCCAAAAATGGGCAGAAAGCTTAAATAGACATTTCTCCAAAGAAGACATACACGTCGCCAAGAAGCACAGGAAAAGCTGCTCAACATCACTAATTATTAGAGAAATGCAAATCAAAACTACAATGAGGTATCACCTCACACCAGTTAGAATGGGCATCATCAGAAAATCTACAAACAACAAATGCTGGAGAGGGTGTGGAGGAAAGGGAACCTTCTTGCACTGTTAGTGGGAATGTAAATTGATACAGTCACTATGAAGAACAGTATGGAGGTTCTTTAAAAAACTAAAAATAGAATTACCCTATGAACCAGCAATCCCACTACTGGGCATATACCCAGAGAAAACCATAATTCAAAAAGTCACATGCACCCCCATGTTCATTGCAGCACTGTTTACATTAGCCAGGACACAGAAGCAACCTAAATTCCCATTGACAGACAAATGGATAAAGAAGATGTGGTACATATATACAGTGGAATATTACTCAGCCATTAAGAGGAATGAAATTGAGTTATTTGTAGAGATGTGGATGGATCTAAAGACTGTCATACAGAATGAAGTAAGTCAATGAGAAAAACAAATATCGTATATTAATGCATATATGTGGAACCTAGAAAAATGATACAGATGAAACATTTTGCAGGGCAGAAATTGAGACACAGATGTAGAGAACAAACGTATGGACACCAAGGGGGGGAAAGTGGAGTGGGGGGTGGTAGTGTGATGAATTGGAGATTGGGATTGACATGTATACACTAATATGTATAAAATGGATAGCTAATAAGAACTTGCTGTATAAAAAAACAAAATAAAATTCAAAAAAAAGGTAAAAAAACCCAAAACTCCAAATGATTAAAGACCTAAATATAAGACCAGACACTACAAAATTCGTAGAGGTAAACATAGGAAAAACACTTTTTGACATAAACCACATTAAGATCTTTTATGACCCACCTCCTAGAGTAACAGAAATAAAAACAAAAATAAAGAAATGGGAATTAAACTTAAAAGCTTTTGAACAGCAAAGGAAACCATAAACAAGACAAGAAGACAATACTCAGAATGAAAGAAAATATTTGCAAATGAAAGAATAAAGTATTAATCTCCAAAATATACAAAGAGCTCATGGAGCTCAATATCAAAAAAACAAAAAATCCAATTAAAAAATGGGTGGAAGACCTAAATAGACATTTCACCCAGGGAGACATACAGTTGGCCTACAGACACATGAAAAGTTTCTCAACATCACTAATTATTAGAGAAATGCAAATCAAAACTACAGTGAGGTATCACCTCACACTGGTCAGAATGGCCATTATCAAAAAATCTAGAAACTGTAAATGTTGTAAAGGGTGTGGTGAGAAGGAAACCCTCTTTCACTGTTGGTGGGAATGTTAATTGATAACAGACACTATGGAGGACAGTATGGAGATTCCTTAAAAAACTAAAAATAGAACTACCATATGACCCAGCATTCCCACTACTGGGCATATGTCCTGAGGAAACTATAATTCAAAAAGAAGTGTGTACCACAATGTTCATTGCAGCACAGTTTACGATAGCCAGGAGATGGAAACAACCTAAGTGTCCATCATTGGATGAATGGATAAAGAAGATGTGGCACGTATATACAATGGAATATTACTCAGGTATAAAAAGAACATAAAAATTGAGTTATTTGTAGTGAGGTGGATGGATCTTGAGTCTGTCATATAAAGTAAGTCAGAAAGAGTTAAACAAATACCATATGCTAACACATATATATGGAATCTAAAAAAAAAAAAAAAGGTACTGTAGAACCTAGTTGCATGGCAGGAATAAAGATGTAGATATAAAGAATGGACTTGAGGACACTGGGAGGGGGAAGGGTAAGCTGGGGTGAAGTGAGAGTAGCATCGACATATATACACTACCTAATGTAAAATAACTAGCTAGTGGGAAGCAGCAGCATAGCACAGGGAGATCAGCTCGGCGCTTTGCAAGCTAGAGGGGTGGGATAGGGAGGTGGGAGGGAGGCTCAAGAGGGAGGGAATATGGGGACATATGTATGCATATGGCTGATTCACTTTGGTGTACGACAGCAACTTACACAGTATTGTGAAACAATTATACTCCAATAAAGGTCTACCAAAATAATAATGAAATAAAATATACTGGAATATGATCGATTATTCATGTTAAATGACTCAAGTGATTGCCTATGAATGCTCAGAGGATCATAATAGTTTGCTTATGTTTGAATAATTTCTCTCTGTATGCACTCAGTTTTCTCATATATAAAATGATAATAATGCTACCTACCTTATAAAGTTGTGATGAAAATCAGAAGAGTTAAAATATGTAAAATTCTTGATACACTGCCTAGCCCATGTTAAAAAACATCAAAATGTTAGCTATTGTTGTTACTACAGGTATGTGGTAATAGGAAAGAGACAGTGCTTTAGGACATTTATTAAATAATTGGATATGATATTAAAAATGTACTGGAAAAATAATTTAAAAAATTGTACTACATATCACATTTTATATTCAGCTTTTATTTCTTAAAAATGTTGGCCTGATGGCTTTGAATATATTGATAGTTTACTCCCTGAAATGCTCAACCTGCTTGTATCAGCACTTTCTACACTTCCTCTCTGTGACCAAGGAAGAAGTGTGCATGTCCTACCAAATGCCAGTGTCTTTACATGTACTCTGAGGTTCATTCTTTCTTACCTTTTCAGGGACTACACTCCTTTATTATTTCTGCTGCATCTTCAAACTCAAATGATTATTTCCATGGTTTTTCCCATTTATGAAAAATATGATACCAGAAGACGCTCACTGGTCCAAAGTTTCATCCGGTTACTTCTCTGTCTCTCTGCACATCTCATTAGATCCAGTCAGTTCCTCCTTCGAATACTTGCTCTCTGCTCTTAGCCTCTTGGACATATGTGTTCCTGATTTTTCCATACATATTTCTTCACTTTTTAAAAGAATAATTATGCTTTTTCCTCCTGTTTCCACTTTTTAAATGTACATTTCTAGCACAATCTGCTTTTCTTATCACTAGACTCAAATATTCAGCTCCTATTGGCATCTTCCTTTAGATGCTTCACTTTCATTTCAGATATGATCTATCTACCCTGAAATCTACTCTGCCTAACACCACACCTCACAGACATATGCTAGACCCTAAGTAGTACATATACATGCCATACATGTAGACACAATACATAATCAACATACAAAACTTATGAATACATGCAAGATAAATAGGGTCTCTGGCCTCTAAATTGAGATTTAGAGTTTAATATGGAAAAACAATATTATATATAGTCACCATTGGTTTAAAAAGTGCTAAGTAGAGGAATTAAAGGATACTTGAGAAAGAGAAACAGAGCTAGAGGAATCTGGCTCCCTGACTTCAGACTCTACTAGAAATCTACAGTAATCAAAACAGCATGGCACTGGCACAGAAACAGAAATATAGATCAGTGGAACAGGATAGAAAGTTCAGAAATAAACCCATGCACCTATGGTCAATTAATCTATGACAAAGGGGGCAAGACTATACAATGAAGAAAAGACATTCTCTTCAATAAATGGGAAAACTGGACATCTACATGTAAAACAATAAAGGTAGAAAATTCTCTAGCTCCATACAAAAAAATAAACCCAAAGTGGATTAAAGACCAAAATGTAAGACTGGATACTATAAAACTCTTAGAGGAACATAGGCAGAACATTCTTTGACATAAATTGCAGCAATATCTTTTTCATCCCATCTCCTAGAGTAATAGAAATAAAAACAAAAATATATAAATGAGACCTATTTAAACTGAAAAGCTTTTGCACAGCAAAGGAAATCATAAACAAAACAAAAAGACAACCCACAGAATGTAAACGATGCTACCGACAAGGGATTCATCACCAAAATATACAAACAGCTCATGCAGTTCAATATCAAAAAAATAAACAACCCAATCAAAAATGGGCCAAAGACCTAAATAGACATTTCTCCAAAGAAGACATACACATGGCCAAGAGGCACTTGGAAAGATGTTCAGTGTTACTAATTATTAGAGAAATGTAAATCAAAACTACAATAAGGGCTTCCCTGGTGGAACAGTGGTTGAGAGTCCACCTGGCAATGCAGGGGACGAGGGTTTGTGCCCTAGTCCGAGAAGATCCCACATGCTGCGGAGAAGCTGGACCCATGAGCCATGGCTGCTGAGCCTGCTTGTCCGGAGCCTGTGCTCTGCAACAGAAGAGGCCACAACAGTGAGAGGCCCGCGTACCGCAAAAAAACAAACAAAAAAACAAAAAAACAGAAAAAAACACTACAATAAGATATCACTTCACACCAGTCAGAAAGGCCATCATCAAAATATCTACAAACCATTAATGCTGAAGAGGGTGTGGAGAAAAGGGAACCCTCCTACACTGTTGGTGGGAATATAAATTGGTACAGCCACTATGGAGAACAGTATGGCAATTCCTTAAAAAACTAAAAATAGAGCTATCATAAGATTCATCAATCCTGCTCCTGGGCAATATATGGAGGAAAACATTGTTCAAAAGTGCCCAACGTTCATTGCAGTGCTGCTTGCAATAGCCAAGACATGGAAGCAACCTAAATGTCCATGGACAGATGAATGGATAAAGAAGATGTGGTACATATATACAATGAAATATTACTCAGCCATTAAAAAAAGTGAATTAATGCCATTCGCAGTAACATGGATGGACCTGGAGATTATCATACTAAGTGAAGTCGGACAGAGAAAGACAAATATACGATGTCACTTATATGAGGAATCTATATTTAAAATAGATAACCAACATGGACCTACTGTATAGCACAGAGAACTCTGCTCAATATTCTGTAATAACCTAAATAAAGAGTAGGTATATGTATATGTATAGGTATATACCTAAAGAATAGGTATATGTATATGTATAACTGATTCACTTTGCTATACACCTGAAACTAACACAACATTGTAAATCAACTATAGTCCAATATAAAATAAAAATTAAAAAGTAAATAATTAAATTAAAGATACTATGGCATAATTATCTAGTATGGGGTCAGGCACTGTTCATGGAATGCTTTCCAGAGGAAGTTCTATTTAAACTTATTTGTGCTATATTGAAATTAATTAATAAGGTTAACTTAATAAAAGTATATCAAACTTTGTACTTAAAAAGTAGAAACTACAGCATTTATAGCCTTGTGAATTTTTATAGTTGATTATTTTTTTAAGAAGCAACAAATAAAATCTCAGTAAGATTCCAAATATACACATAGGCTATATTTTTACCAGAAAAGCAAAAATATGATTAAAAGTAGCCTCAGTTGGGGCTTCCCTGGTGGTGCAGTTGTTGAGAGTCCGCCTGCCAAGGCAGGGGACACGGGTTTGGGTCCCGGTCCGGGAAGATCCCACATGCCACGGAGCGGCTGGGCCTGTGAGCCATGGCTGCTGAGCCTGCGCGTCCGGAGCCTGTGCTCCTCAACGGGAGAGGCCACAACAGTGAGAGGCCCACGTACCGCAAAAAATAATAATAATAATAATAATCTCAGTAGACCACTGAAATGTAGACATTTTTACAAATTTTACTAGGTTAAAAATCACTAATAGCAATGGAAATTTAAAATTAAAACTCTAATGATAGTACCAAGAAGATTAAAATGATAGGAAACATTACATATATGCTAGAAGTTTTTAAAGAAATGTTTATAAAATAGGCAATGTTTCTTGATAAAAAGCAATTTGACTTATTTATCTCAAGGAGAAGTAGAAAATTTGGATAAATAAATTGCGTGTGAAAAATTTGTTGAAAAAATTCTGAGAAAGATTAAATTTTTTTACAGTAGTTAAAAGTACTTTTTCTACATCTCTATCACCTGGAACTATAATCATGATTTGGGGAATATGAGGGACAGGCCCATTCCTAACTTTTACAGGACAGAAACAATAGTACAAATCAAGTCCTCCCTGCTAACTATATGTTTAAATATTTAAAAGATAAAAATAAAGATAGCCAACTGGAGAATAAGATATGGTATGCCTCTACCCACAACAGATAAACTTTCTAATATAGGTACATGAAACTAGAATGTTCTATAACTGAAAATTGGCAAAATATCCAAGACAATTGAAATTGATACTGTACGTGCTGGGTGTTGATGGGTGCAGTGTCTATAAGAAAAATAAAATAATAAAGGCAAAATTTTACATTTTTTAAAAAACCTATATGATTTTTACTCCATATATTTATGACTGCTGCTTCCATTTCAGCAAACTCACTAGTTAGGTTGTTTAAGTCAAGATTTTCACATAAATGTACTGATCTTGATATTAAACAAGACAACATTTCTTGAGGTATTGTAGTTCTTGGTTATTTTAAAAATTTTTTTTATTATAAATTGCTATTATATTCCTCAAAGTTTTACTTTTTAATGAAATTATAACTATGGTACTTAATTTTTTTCAAGTTTTTCAGTGTGACATAATACCCAAAAAAAGGAAATAAAACCTAAAAATAGCAACAAGTTTTTCAGTTGACTAATATCACTCTTCTTTTGAAATTTAGAAAAATTATTTTTTTCTAAAAATTTTTATCTTCTCCAAAGTGAAATAGCCAGATTTAAATTAGTTTGCTTTCATTTTTTTGTAAGCCATGCCAGAAAATTGTAGATAACACAAGTTCAAAATTAATTTGATTTTCTGCCAAAGATCACAATTGACTTCTAGTGTATCTTGCAACAGATACATTATATTAAATCAAATTGTTTCTACAGAATTTACATACCATTACCATTGTGTGTCCAAGAGCAGTTTAAAGGTAAAATTTTGTATGTGCTTCACAAGACATTTCATCTTTGGGCAGATTCCAAAAGCATTATGTATAATATTTGAATTTTTCAAAGAATATCATTGCTATTAGCTCAATAGCACAAACAATAGATTGTACATGGAAAAATAAAGCATTTGATTTTCAGTCAAAATTCTAACTTGTACATTTTTTCTTTGTCCTTCACAATATTTAAACTGTTCAAATAAAGCCAAAGTTTTAATTTTTTGAAAAATTTTTTGAAAAACTTAAATGTTAAATATTTTTTAATAAAATAAAATAATTCACAGTTCTTATTTTAAAGAATCTATCTAGTTGCAATATAAAAATTGGTATCACGCCTTACTCCTGTTACTTGTAGTATACATATATACAAATTTGAGAAAAATGTGAGTTTTTAATATCACAGAATATCTTTCAGTCACCATGTCCACTGTTGAACACTATTAGGACACACTGACTTGTATATGAGGAACACACAGAGAAGCAAGAAGATGGAAACTTGCCCCTTCTGGGAAGTGATTATGCCAGAATCTATGGTACTCATGCTCTCTAAGAGAAGGGATATAGCAAGTTAATTCATCTAAGCCCTTCGGTTGCTTAAAATTTTATTGTTCTGTAGTGGACAGTGGTGAAATTCACACACCTTAGGGGCATTCCTCTACAGTCACCTTTTGTTTTGAGCATTAGAGTGAGAGGTGTAGAGAAATGTCTCATTGATACTGAGTGATGTTTGTGTTATGGGGCCCCTCTTGCCCAGGTCTTGGAGTGGTAATGAGGAATCTAAGAGAAAATGCCATTATCTTGAAGATGAAACATTAAAAGAAATAGAGAGAATTGGGTCTTAGATGATGTCATTGAGCCCCTGAAATAATCACTTCTAGAACATACCTACCTCCAGAATTCTTATGTGAGAAACTAAAAGTCCATTGATTTAGGCCACGTTTAGTTAGCATATCAGTCAGGATTTGAAGAGCAAGTCAGAAACTGCTTTCTGTATTTCAGGAATAAAGAATTTAATGTAGAAATTACAAAAGCATTTAAATATGTGGGAAATGGAAGTCTAGAAAGTCACAGTTTAACATATCAATCTGAAAAGTTGAAATGTGAGGTTCTTAGCATTCACAGCGCAGTTGCCACAATTCTTAAGAATCTGTAGAAGTTTCCACCAAGTGCCTAGATAACATCAACAAATCAGGTGTCCTAAACAGCTTAGTGGTAAATGACTGGAAATGTTCTTCCTATCCATTCATCTGGCTGTACTGCCTTCAGAGAACAAAAGCCTTTGTTCCTTTTCAGCTTCTAAACCTCGCACAGCAGCCTCTCATTAGAAAAATCTGACCTGTAACCTGTGCAGGAGACCCTGGGTAACATGTCTTGGATGCTGCTCTTTGGGATCCACAGGAGAGAGTGTACATGGAGGCTGTCATATTGCAGGTTGACTGCAGACAATTCAACATGTTTGGGTTTTCTTTCATTTGCAGGAAAAAGTGCCCCATCAGAGCACTAGAAGTATTCAAATTAAGTGAAGGAAAAATAAATGACAATTTATTTTTTAAGAACGTCTAACATAGGGACTTCCCTGGTGGCGCAGTGGTTAAGACTCTGCGCTTCCAGCACAGGGGGCCCAGGTTCAATCCCTGCTCAGGGAACTAGATCCCACATGCATGCTGCAATTAAGAGTTTGCACGCCACAACTAAGGAGCCTGCCTGCCGCAACTAAGACCCGGCACAACAAAAGAAATAAAAAAAAGAAAAAAAAAAAGAAAAAAAAAAGAATGTCTAACATAGTTATAAAATTAAAATATTTAAATGTCATAGTGTTTTATTTACATACAATATGCTGAAGCTATAAATATTTGACAATCCATGATGGAAAAGATCCCTCGATACAACATTAATTAAATTCAATAATATTAAATTTGTTTTTATATGTTTACTATGTATTCACCTGTATTTCCTAAATTATTCAAAATAAACATGTGTTATATTTTAAGAAGTTTATTGGGTGGGAGGTATTAATTTTTTTATCCTACTTGCTTTTGTTACAATGACATGCTTCTGAAATTATATTAGGATTAATTTTTATCTTGAAAATGCTTAAGAGGGCTTCCCTGGTGGCGCAGTGGTTGAGAGTCTGCCTGCCAATTCAGGGGACACTGGTTCATGCCCTAGTCCGGGAAGATGCCACATGCCGCGGAGCGGCTGAGCCCGTGAGCCATGGCTGCTAAGCCTGCGTGTCTGGAGCCTGTGCTCCTCAACGGGAGAGGAAAAAAATGCTTAATAAATTGTTAACACTATTAATCTTTATAAATATTTTCTTAGGCATTGTTCCATACAAATGTACAATAGGTAAACACTCGAAAATGAAAAATTTTTAAAGCTAGACATTTATAACTTAAATAAACAAGACTATTTTACACATATTTTAAAACCTTTAATAACAACAAATAGGAAAACTTAGCACCTACTCTAAAGAACTATATTTTACGCTAAGATCATTTATTCAAAATTTATCAAATAAGTGCTGGCTGCCTTTCAATGCACTTTATGCAAATAAAGTTGTAAATGTAGACAATGTCAAATTTCTGCATTTAACCTCATATGATGAAGACTATATATATATATAATATATATATTGTACATATGTATGCATAATGAAACTGTAACAGTCCAAATTCCAAATTTAATAAATTCCAAAATATAAACATTAATATATAATACAATAATAAAGAGTAAATTTAACTTCTATTTCTAGTTTTCTAATTTCTAAGGTAGTTGGGTGACCATATAATTTACCACCCAAATAGGTAATGAAAATTCTGTTAAGAGAACATAATGGGTGCTGTTAATTATGGTGAGTTCTCAGTTTGAACCTGAGTTCCCAGGTTCAAACATGAATATATGGCCACTGTGTGGATAGGAAATGACTTCTTAGAAGAGGTGCTATTTAAAATGGATCTTGAAGATTGAATGTTGTAGGAAAACTTCCACGTGTGTAGAAAAGTCATTAACTTTCCAGGACAAGAAGAAATCAGTCCCTTTCATGATGACTCTTAAACAAATATTAAAACCCAAATACATTACTTTGGAGGAGGAAGACATTTAACAGTCATTAATACATTAGAAATAATGATGTATTTTTTCAGTTATTGTCATTTCCAAAATGCTGTTGGAGGAAGAGTATATCTTCTTTAAGTCTAATAATCTCCAAAATCAACAATCTCAAATAATGGCATTGATGCTGTTCCTCATTTTGCATAATACAGATATATGGAAAACCTAATGCCAATTTTACTATTTATTTTGCTATGTGTGTAGACTATAAAGAGTAAACAGTATGTCAGGTTCACTGCCCTGTTTTCTTGCATGACCTCAATATTCTTAAAAGTAATCTCCTTGGAACACACTTATTTTAAGATGTTTTAATTTATTTCCATTACATAATGGGAAAACTATAGAGAGATTTCCACTAAGATTAGGAACAGGCAAGGATGACCACCATTTCCAACTTCTTATTCAAACACTTTAATATAATGCTATTATTTGAAATAACAGATGCCAATCTATTATACCTCTAAAATTTTGCTCTGTTAATATTTAAACAATAAATCACATGAAAAATGTAAATGAATTGGGAAGCAGCACACTAGGATGAGGCCTCAGTGAGGCATACTTTGTGATTTTGCAACTATTTTTTAATGAGAACTCACTTGGGAAATTAATTCATTACAGCTGAACTCCAGTTATTCCATCTGTACAGTAAGTATCACTTGTGCCATGTTCATTTTCCCCATCCATTTGCCCAGTAGATCACTATGATAGGGAATGATAATAAGTTAACTATTTTTCTTTCATTTATTGAAAACTTGATGTCTTCCAAAAGAATAGACAAAGTTCTAGTTCTATTTCTTTGCATGCATTATATCAACCAGGAGAGATATTATGTTAAATTCTATTTTCATTTAAGTTTTATTTTTCAATCATAAGAGAGAAAGAAATACACACACATAAACATGATTTTATGTTGACAGCTATGAGTTTTAGTTAGGTTAGCCTAGATTATATTGTAGTACACAAAACTCTCAAAACCTTAACAGTTGACACAACAAACATTTGTTTCTTCCTCATGTAACTTGCACACTGAGGGTTGCTTTGTTCACTGCACATTCTCTAGGACCAAGGGCAACTGAGACTTCATCTCGGCAGCCTCCCAGTTCACTGCCTTAGTGGGAAAGGGCTTCTGAGGGGTCTCGCACAAACTGACACTCTGGCCAAGTAGTGACACATGCCATTCCCTACA
>NW_006779624.1:372077-376103 GCF_000442215.2 Lipotes vexillifer
CATTCCCTACACCACTCACTGACTAGAATAGCACCCCATCTTACCACACAGGGCCCAGAAGTTTCAGCTTTCCTATGTCAGATTGTGGTCAGAAGAAGAAGACCTGGATATCAGAAATCACCTCTAAAAGTTCACTTTAGGCAATCTGTTTACTCAGAAATTATAAATATGTTTGCTTCCATTAGTTTCAGATACAACATTGTCAAGCTTGTTGAGTGATTCTAGCCGTTTGGTTATCATTAGAAAGATTGTTAAAATTAAAACTAGTTGTAATTCAATCAAAGTAAACTGAAAATATATTATTTGGAAGTAAGCAGGGGTGAGAGTTCAGAGAGAATTTAAAAAAAAATACTAGATTTATGTGGCACAGAAATTATAAACCAAAATTTTCAAATTAATCACTTAGCTATAAAGTCAGTGAACTTAGTCATTTGTTTCAAATCATTGGCATTTCCTAAGCTACTGAATAATCTTCGTTTTTACACTACAGCACATATCTACCATCTTTTTAGAGCCTTCTCTACTAGAACGAATCTAATTCTCTTTGGTTATTCAGTCAAACATAGACACAGAATGATCTCTCTAAGCATCCTGTTTACTATCTTCTGAGTGTTCATTATGTGTCCTACATACAATTTTTTTTCTTCTTACTTTTGATTGCTACTCTCCCCAGACTGTAAATACTACATGGTCAGGGGTACCATCTGCCATATTAGTCTTTGGAGCCTACCACACAATGATTGCCTTTTCCAATTCCTCTGTGTCTTTGGTGTCTGTAGCTCTGCTTTGGAACTTTGGACCCTTGATCACAAACCTTCCAGTATTCTCTTGATAGTACTTATTGGATGCTAAATCATTAAATATTATTAAATATTCCATATAAGAGCATTAAATAGTCTTCTGAAGACACAGCTAGAAATCAGAGGCTTGAATCCTAATGGTAATAATAATAGCAAATACTTATCTAACATTTGCTACACACCAGACAATGAAGTTTTATGTATTTTAGTTCATTTGGCCCCAAACAATAATCTTTTGAGGCAAATACTATTGTTATGCTCATTTTACACATGAAGGAATTAAAAACACAAAGAGTGAGCAATTGGCCCAAGATCAAATGGCTAATAAGTGGTAGAGCCAAATTCAACCTCAGATAGTCCGACTCAAGAGCCTGTGATTTTACTCATTAAGCTACATTGGAGTAACCATTTTCCCAGTTTTTGATTTCTTTTCCCTTTTGTAAAATATTAAAAAAAAAACAAAAACATTGAGACCAAATGATCCTCAGATCCCACTTTCCATTTCATGTATCTATGAGTAAGGTAATGGAAATGGTTCTAAATTGCAAACTTTTGGATAGAAGAATCTTCACAATTTCTACTCAGATATAACTGACAGAGGTGACACAAATTTCACTCATAATGCCCTGTGTTGTCTTATGCTGTCATGTTATTATACCTCAAAGACAAGGAAAAATTATAGGTGTTTAATAAAGGAGGTTTACTCATTGTAATTAATGAATAGCAAATGTAAATTAGTTTCAAGAATGCCATGCCCAAATAAGTGGAAGTGTCACGTGTTACAACCAAGAGAAAGTTGGAGTCAAAGGCATTTGAGGCAACCACTTATAAATATATCACAAATTTCTCTAAAAGTTCAAAACTTCTAAGTATTTCTTTTTTAAGCACTTCAATGTCTTCAAGAAGCTGTTAGATATGGAATAAATTTCATAGTCAAATACATGTAAGAAATTTAGATTAGGCAAATTTCTTAGAATCTTTACTATGATGATAGAATCATATACTTCTCTTAGAAGGAACAGACTTTCCAACTTACTATGGAAACCCTACTTCTCTCTTGAATTATCTTGTGTGAAACAAGCTTTAGGAAACACTGATTTTGGAGTTAAGGGAATATGACATAAAAAACAGTGGGTTCAATTTAAATGCCCCAAGAACGTTTAAGAAACAATAATATTTTAGCTCTCTTAATAATGTAACTTTCTGATCAAAAGTTTAATTTCTCTGTGGCCTGATATATGCTGCCAAAAATTATTAAATCTGTATGTGTACATGCATCTTTCTCATATATATATATATGTATAATTATTGTTATATTTTTTATATATAACAAAATACAAACTCAGTTGACAAAGTAATTACCTTTCTAAAATGTTTATGAACTACATGAATATCCATACTGGAAAACTCTCTTTAATGAATATATCCATGTTCTCAGAAGAATGTTTGATAAGGGTAGGGGTTGGAAAGACTCATGTTAGGTAGGGTAAAAATGTTCAGTGAAATGTTATCTTCACTTATTTTTCTCCCCAGGCTACAACTCTCTGCTATAAAGGTTAACAGTTATAGTCCTCAGTGCATTCTTATAATGTAGAATGAGGAAGTTTGAAACAATTTGTTCTGTCACCTCTTCCCAGAAAAACTGACATAATTTAATATGATGACTGTTCTCCTTTACCTCATTAAACTGGTAAAGGAGAGCTGGATAGAATCCTAAGTTATTTATGACCAACTACCTATAAAATATGAGTTTGGGATTTTAAACTCTACTTGCCACAACTGCCTTCCTATTCCCACCCACTAGCCAAAATCATCTATACACACATATAGAAAACCTGGAGCAAAATCCCTTCTAAATCAGCCAAGGCAAATGTAAATAAGCACATCACAGTTTAATATGTAACACCACCTTTAACTTTTAGCAAAACAATGATTTGAGGAGAGTTATTCTTTATATTGTCAAGGCTCAGAATCAATGGGTTACAAAAGAAGAAAAGAAAAAGTAAACATTCAAAGTATGAACCACAGGGCTTCCCTGGTGGCACAGTGGTTGAGAGTCTGCCTGTCAATGCAGGGGACACGGGTTTGTGCCCTGGTCTGGGAGGATCCCACATGCTGCAGAACGGCTGGGCCCGTGAGCCACAACTACTGAGCCTGCGAGTCTGGAGCCCGCGCTCCGCAATGGGAAGGGCCACGACAGTGAGAGGCCCGCACACTGTAATGAAGAGTGGCCCCCGTTTGCCACAACTAGAGAAAGCCCTCGCACAGAAAGGAAGACCCAACACAGCCAAAAATAAATACATAAATAAATTTTTTAAAAAATATGTAACACCACCTTTAACTTTTAGCAAAACAATGATTTGAGGAGAGTTATTCTTTATATTGTCAAGGCTCAGATTCAATGAGTTACAAAAGAAGAAAAGAAAAAGTAAGCATTCAAAGAATGAACAACAAATAGTAAAAAAAAAAAGAGAGATAAAAATTCTTCAAATAGGACTACAAGGTAGTGGCTGAGAACTTGGATTCTTAGAGGTTGGCTACACAGATAGTAAGAGGGGTCTGCCAAGTATATTTTAGAGATTCAGAAACCAAAATGGGAGTCATCTCTAAGAGTGGCCAAGAAAACTAAGCTGCTACATTTTCTTGGTTTTGCCTAGAATTAGTTTAAGCCCATGCTATGTAATGCTGATCCCTGGACATTGGAAGTTGTATATGTGTTTAACTGACTGAATTTTTGGAAAAAGAAATAATTTCCACTTAAAAGAACAGTTTATCTGACAAATACTTTTCAGAAGCTCTGTGTGTATGTATATATATATACATGGCATATATATATATATATATATATATATATATATATATATGTCAGTATAATTCAAACTCAGAAACAGAATGTAAAGAAACAAGAGACGTTTTTTTAAGCAGATAGGACTATACTGAAAAGAAAAAGGCTTATGTTTTACCAAGCTCCCTAGTGGAATAAATAAAATGGGCATAATAACAAAAATCTAATATATGTCAAGAAGTAGTAACATTCCATAGAATTTCTGATAAATCAACTTGTAATATTAAAAATCACAGCTTTCTAGGGTTTTATTACAGATAAATGGAGTGGATTATAAATAGTTAGCCATAAACACAATCTCCTTCATTTTGTAAAGTACTTACCAAACTTCTAAATATGATTTTTCATTATACTTCTTTTCAGAGGTACTACTAGGGAAAG
>NW_006779624.1:376113-394241 GCF_000442215.2 Lipotes vexillifer
GAAAGATGTCATGTATGCTCATTTCAGATCTATCATATATAATCTTCTAATCTGCCAAATTTTTGAGACTACAAGATGAGCTCATGTACAAGCTGACAAGAAGTGGTGATGAATCTAGGCTTTCTTGAAGGTTGTTAAAAGTTTAAGTCTCCCCATTGTGCAGATGCTCTCTGAATTGGCTTAGCAATTTTTATAATGACAGCCACTGTCAGGTGAGAGGGTAAGTTATTCAGTTCAACTGGGAATGTTGTCAGTAACAGTAAAAGGGTGCTAGAAATAGAAGTGGCCCCAGATAGTGTAGAAAGTGACGTGTAAACTTATCAAATCTCTTTGGAAATCCTGAGTTTCATTTTCCCCCAGGTATGCTTTAAAATCATCACTTCTACTGATGATTACACTTTCATTACATAGAAAGTGAAGTGAAAAACTTATTCAGATTAGCTGAAATAGGAAAATACCCAAACATGTCAATCTGGAGATTTTGGTCCTGACATCTCCATGTCTGACAACTCCTTATAAGTGATATTACTACCAATTACTATTATTAGTAGCAGTAGTACCAATACTACTATAAGTGTACTACATAGTTTAATGTGTATATCCATAAATGTCTACAACTTTCAATTGCCTCTGGAAGTGGTCAAGCAAAATAGGTTGCCAATTTATATTGGAATTTAGAAAATCATTTTCTCTAGGCAAGGAAAGGTCTAAGATGTAAGACAAGTTGCTCAACATTTTATAGCTGACTGCAGTATTCCAAATGAATAGAACTGGAATTATGTTAGACTTTGGTGTAAGCTAAGAGGCTTAGGGCAGTTTCAGAGAGTTGTTACCGTCATTGTTTTATTTTATTTTTCTGTTTAATTTTATTTTTTGTCTTCTCAGTGTTTCCTTTTAAAATTTCTAATTTTAGAAATTTTGCCTAGAGACAAAAATTTAGACAAAATTTTGTCTAAAGACAAAAGCAGATTTCCATTGTCAGGAGAGAAATAGGCAGATTACTCAACAGCAACAAGGACAAGGGCCCAGGTAAATGCTAAGTTATACAACTTGAAGCTCCTGGAGATGGACAAGGAATGGTAAACAATGAAAGAAAAGGATTTCAAGAACTATATCACACTGTCATTATTGAAGAACAGCACATATAGTTTAAAATAAAATTCCAGTAAACTTCTTTGCTATTCACTACCTTAGGTCAAGATTCATGTTGGAATCTGGCAGTGGGGTCTAGCTTACAGGCCGGATTTCAGGGGCACATCCTTGCTGTGACAATGAGAATGGATGCAAAGACTTTGAGTCTGGTCTCCAATAATTGTGTATTCTGGGATGGAACTCCATTGTGTTGACTTAGAAAACACCACTAACGTCTTAATTCTGATGATAAAGCTTTTTAAGCTGTGGGAATATAGAACAGAGTCAAGTACAGAACTTTCATTCAAAGGCAGTGGGTAGTCTTAATAAGAGATGTATATTTCTGGTACAGCTAGTGCATGGTAATTCCCTCTGTTCAGAGATGTTATGCTCAAAATGTTCTATTGTAAGGTTAAGTTAAAGAAACATGCTGTTCCACCAAGATATGTTGAATAGACATAAAACTCCAGGTAGCACTGACTTTTAGTCTACAATCTGAGGTAGAAGACTTTTTGCCTCTTTCTAGGTCACAGAGAAAGTCACTATAGCAACCAGAGACCTGAACTACAGCTACTTGATGTGTCAGGTGCCATTATCTGAAATGTCCTATAGTTTACAAGCTCACTGTCAGATATGGAGAGCTGAGCATTAAGCCATGCCCTTTGTCTATACTGATTTGTGAACAAAGAGGGCATCAACCAAAGAGGGCATCTGCTTAGCAAACGGAGTCCAAGGCAAACATCACAGGGAGAAGCACTTTTTGTGATTCATTGTGTGGAACTGTT
Organism: Lipotes vexillifer; assembly: GCF_000442215.2. NCBI lineage: Eukaryota > Metazoa > Chordata > Mammalia > Artiodactyla > Lipotidae > Lipotes > Lipotes vexillifer. The sequence continues at coordinate 378,030 of NW_006779624.1, forward strand.
TAGTTGCCTGCTCTCTGTCTCAGTAAACTGTAAACTCCATGAAAGTTGGGCCCATTCCAATTTATGCCCTATACAAAGCACAGCACTGAGCAGATTAAAAAGTGCTCAATAAATACTTCCTAAAACCAGGAGCATCAGAGACCTTCAAGATGGTGCAGGAGTAAGACATGGAGATCACCTTCCTCCCCACAAATACATCATAAATACAGCTACATGTGGAACAACTCCTACAGAACACCTACTTAACTCTGGCAAAAGACCTCAGACTTCTGAAAAGGCAAGAAACTCTCCACATACCTGGGTAGGGTAAAAGAAAAAAGAAAAAAAAGACAAAATAATAGGGACAGGACCTGCCCCTCTGGGAGTGAACTGTGAAGGAGGAAAAGTTGCCACACATTAGGAAGCCCCTTCACTGGTGGAGACAGGGGTTGGCAGTGGTCAAGCTTCAGAGCCACAGAGGCCAATGCAGCAATAGGGGTGCAGAGGGCAAAGAGGAGAGATTCCCCACAGAGGACAAGTGCCTACCAGCAATCAACAGCCTGAGAGGCTTGTCTACTCACCCCCCAGGTCAGGTGGGGGATGGGAGATGAGGATCTGGTTTCGGAGGTCAAATCCCAGGGAGAGGACTGGGGTTGGCAGCATGAACACAGCCTGAAGGGAACTAGTGGGCCACAGTTAGCAGGGAGGGAGTCCAGGAAAAAGTCTGGAACTCGCTAAGAGGCAAGAGACCATTGTTTCGGGGTGCATGAGGAGTGGAGATTCAGAGCACTGCCTAAACGAGCTCCAGAGATGGGCATGATCCATGGCTATCAGCATGGCTGCAGCCACCAAGAAACCTGTGTGCAAGCACAGGTCACTATCCACAGCATCCCTCTCGGGAGCCTGTGCAACTCACCACTGCTAAGGTCCCATGATCCAGGGACAACTTCCCTGGGAGGACACACGACACACCTCAGGCTGTTGCAATGTCACACCAGTCTCTGCTGCCCTAGGCTCGCTCTGCATTCTGTACCCCTCCCTCCCCCCAGCCTGAGCGAGCCAGAGCTCCCTAATCAGCTGATATTTTAACTCCAACCTGTCTGAGAGAAGAACAGATGTCTTCAGGCGACCTGCACACAGAGGCAGAGACAAATCCAAAGCTAAACCCCAGGAGCTGTGCAAACAAAGAAGAGAAAGGGAAATTTCTCCCAGCAGCCTCAGGAGCAGCAGATTAAATCTCCACAATCAACTTGATGTACCCTGCATCTGTGGAATACCTGAATAGACAACAACTCATCCCAAATTTTAGGTGGTGGATATTGGGAAGAACTGTAGACTTGGGGTTTGCTTTCTATATCTAATTTGTTTGTGCTTTTATGTTTATCTTACTTTAAAATTTAGAGTTTATTATCATTGGTAGATTTCTTTATTAATTTGGTTGCTCTCTTCCATTTTTTTAATATAAAGATATATATATATATTTTTTTCCTTTTTCTATATCTGTGAGCATGTCTGTGTATGCTTCTTTGTGTGATTTTTGTCTGTATAGCTTTGCCTCTACCATTTGTCCTAGGGACCTGTCTGTCAGTTTTTTTTGTTTGTTTGTTTGATGGTTATTTCTTTATATAGTTTCTAGTGCTTGTTATCATTGCTGGATTTGTTTTTTGGTTTGGTGGTTCTCTTCTTTTTTTTTTCTTATTTTTCTCACTTTTCTTCTGAGCTGTGTGGCTGACAGTGCTTTGGTGATCCAGCAGGGTGTCCTGACTGCCTCTGAGGTGGGATAGCCGAGTTCAGGACAACAGTCCACCAGAGACCTCCCAGCTCCATGTAATATCAAATGGCAAAAGCTCCCCCAGAGATCTTCATATCAACTCTAAGACCCAGCTCCACTCAACGACCAGCAAACTACAGTGCTGGACAACCTATGCCAAACCACTAGCAAGACAGGGCCACAACACCACCAATTAACAGAGAGGCTGCTGAAAATCATAATAAGGTCACAGACACCCCAAAACACACAACCAGACCTGGTCCTGCCTACCAGAAAGACAAGATCAAGCCTCATCCACCAGAACACAGGCACCAGTCCCTCTACCAGGAAGCCTACACAAACCACTGAACCAAGCTTAGCCACTGGGGGCAACACCCAAAACAACAGGAACTACAAATCTGCAACCTGCAAAAAGGAGACCCCAAACACAGTAAGTTAAGCAAAATGAGAAGACAGAGAAACACACAGCAGATGAAGGAGCAAGGTAAAAACACACCAGAGCAAACAAATAAAGAGGAAATAGGCAGTCTACATGAAAAAGTATTCAGAGTCATCATAGTAAAGATGATCTAAAATCTTGGAAATAGAATGGGAAAAATACAAGAAACATTAACAAGGACCTAGAAGAGCTAAAGAGCAAACAAACAATGATGAACAACACAATAAATGAAATGAAAAATTCTCTAGAAGGAATCAATAGTAGAATAACTGAGGCAGAAGAATGGATAAGTGACCTGGAAGATAAAATAGTGGAAATAACAACTGCAGAGCAGAATAAAGAAAAAAGAATAAAAAGAATTGAGGACAGTCTCAGACACCTCTGTGACAACATTAAACACACCAACATTCGAATTATAGGGGCCTCAGAAGAAGAGAAAAAGAAAGGGACTGAGAAAATATTTGAAAAGATTATAGTTGAAAACTTTCCTAATATAGGAAAGGAAATAGTTAATGAAGTCCAGGAAGCACAGAGAGTCCCATGCAGGATAAATCCAAGGAGAAACACACCAAGACACATATTATTCAAACTATCAAAAATTAAATACAAAGAAAAAATATTAAAAGCAGCAAGGGAAAAGCAACAAATAACATACAAGGGAATCTCCATAAGGTTAAGAGCTGATCTTTCAGCAGAAACTCTGCAAGCCAGAAGGGAGTGGGCAGGACATATTTAAAGTAATGATAGGGAAAAACCTACCACCAAGATTACTCTATGCAGCAAGGATGTCATTCAGATTTGATGTAGAAATTAAAAACTTTACAGAGAAGCAAAAGCTAAGAGAATTCAGCACCACCAAACCAGCTTTACAAAAAATGCTAAAGGAACTTTTCTAGGCAGGAAACACAAGAAAGGAAAAGACCTACAATAACAAACACAAAACAATTAAGAAAATGGTAATAGGAACATACCTGTTGATAACTACCTTAAATGTAAATGGATTAAGTGCTCCAACCAAAACATATAGACTGGCTGAATGGATACAAAAACAAGACCCATATAATTGCTGCCTACAAGAGACCTCCTTCCGACCTAGGGACACATACAGAGTGAAAGTGAGGGTATGGAAAAAGATATTCCATGCAAATGGAAATCAAAAGAAAGCTGGAGTAACAATTCAGACAAAATAGACATTAAAACAAAGATTATGACAAGAGACAAAGAAGGACACTACATAATGATCAAGGGATAAATCCAGTAGGAATATATAAAAATTGTATATATTTAAGCACCCAGCATAGAAGCACCTCAATACATAAGGTAAATACTAACAGCCATAAAAGGGGAAATAGATAGTAACACAATCATAGTAGGGGACTTTAACATCCCATTTTCACCAATGGACAAATCATCTAAAATGAAAATAAATAAGGAAACACAAGCTTTAAATGATACATTAAACAAGATAGACTTCACTGATATTTATAGGAAATTCCATCCCAAAACAACAGATAATACTTTCTTCTCTACTGCTCATGAAACATTCTCCAGGTTAGATCATATCTTGTGTCAGAAATCAAGCCTTGGTAAATTTAAGAAAAATTAAATTGTATCAAGTATCTTTTCTAACCACAATGTTATGAGACTAAATATCAATTAGAGGGAAAAATCTGTAAAAAAAACAAACACATGGAGGCCAAACAATACACTACTAAATAAATAAGAGATCACTGAAGAAATCAAAGAGGAAATCAAAAAATACCTAGAAAAAAATGACAATGGAAACACAACAACCAAAAACTTATAGGATGCAGCAAAAGCAGTTCTAGAAGAAAGTTTATAGCAATACAGTTCTACCTCAAGAAACAGTAAACATCTCAAATAAACAACCTAACTTTACACCAAAAGCAACTAGAGAAAGAAGAAGAACAAAAACAACAACAAAAAAAACAAAGTTAGCTGAAGGAAAGAAATAAATATCAGATCAGAAATAAAGGAAAAATAAATGAAGGAAAAATAGCAAAGATCAATAAAACTAAAAACCGGTTCTTTGTGAGATTAACCATTCACCAGACTCATCAAGAAAATAAAGGGAAAAGACTCAAATCAATAGAACTAGCAATGTAAAAGGGGAAGTAAAAATTGAGACTGCAGAAATAAAGAGGATCAGGAGAGATTACTACAAGCAACTATACGCCAAAAAAATGGACAGCCTGGAAAAATTGGAAAAAATCTTAGAAAAGCACAACCTTCCAAGACTGAACCAGGAAGAAATAGAAAATATAAACAGACAAATCACAAGCACTGAAATTGAGACTGTGATTAAAAATTTTCCAACAAACAAAAGCCCAAGACCAGCTGGCTTCACAGGTGAGTGTTATCAAACTTTTAGAGAAGAGCTATCATCTATCCTTCTCAAACTGTTCCAAAATATAGCAGAGAGAGGAACACTCCCAAAGTCATTCTATGAGGCCACCATCACCCTGATACCCCAACCAGGCAAAGATGTCACAAAGAAAGAAACCTACAGGCCAATATCACTGATGAACATACATGCAAAAATCATCAAAAAAATACTAGCAAGCAGAAATCCAAGCACATTACAAAGATCATACACCATGAGCAAGTGGGGTTTATCCCAAGAATGTAAGCGTTCTTCAATATATACAATCAACATGATAAACTATATTAACAAATTGAAGGAAAAAAAAACATATGATCATCTCAATAGATGCAGAAAAATCTTTTGACAAAATTCAACACCTATTTATGAAAAAAGAAAAAAAAACCTCCAGAAAGTAATGATAGAGGGAACTAACCTCAACATAATAAAGGCCATATATGACAAACCCACAGCCAACATTATTCTCAATGGTGAAAAACTGAAAGCACTTTCTCTAAGATCAGGAACAAGATGAGGTTGTCCACTCTCAACACCTTTATTCAACATAGTTATGGAAGTTTTAGCCACAGCAATCAGAGAAGAAAAAGAAATAAAAGGAACCCAAATCAGGAGAGAAGAAGTAAAGCTGTCACTGTTTGCAGATGACATGATAATATACATAGAGAATCCTAAAAATGCTACCAGAAAACTACTAGAGCTAATCAATGAATTTGGTGAAGTAGCAGGATACAAAATTAATGCACAGAAATCTCTTGAATTCCTATATACTAAACTTGAAAAACCTGAAAGAGAAATCAAGGAAACACTCCCATTCCCATTACAACAAAAGAATAAAATATCTAGGAATAAACCTACCTAAGGAGACAAAATACCTGTATGCAGAAAACTATAAGACACTGATGAAAGAAATTAAAGATGATACAAACAGATGTTGAGATATAGCATGTTCTTGGATTGGAAGAATCAACATTGTGAAAAATACTCTACTACCCAAAGCAATCTACAGATTCAATGCAATCCCTATCAAACTACCACTGGCATTTTTCACAGAACTAGAACAAAAAAATTCACAATTTGTATGGAAACACAAAACACCCCACATAGCCAAAGCAATCTTGAGAAATAAAAATGGAGCTGGAGGAATCAGGCTCACAGACTTCAGACTATACTACAAAGCTACAGTAATCAAGACACTATGGTACTGGCACAAAACCAGAAATACAGATCAATGGAACAGGATCGAAACCCCAGAGATAATCCCAAGCACATATGGTCACCTTATTTTGATAAAGGAGGCAAGAATATACAATGGAGAAAAGACAGACTCTTCAATAAGTGGTGCAGGGAAAACTGGACAGCAATATGTAAAAGAATGAAATTAGAACACTACCTAACACCATACAAAAAAAGTAAGCTCAATCGATTAGAAAACTTATTATAAGACCAGACAGTATAAAACTCTTAGAGGAAAACATAGACAGAACACTCTATGACATAAATCACAGCAAGATCCTTTTTGATCCACCTCCTTGAGAGAGGGAAATAAAAACAAAAATAAACAAATGGGACCTAATGAAATTTAAAAGCTTTTGCACAGCAAAGCAGATCATAAACAAGATGAAAAAACAACCCTCAGAATGGGAGAAAATATTTGTAAATGAAGCAAATGACAAAGGATTAACTTTCAAAATTTAGAAGCAACTCATGCAGCTCAATAGAAAAAAACAAACAACCCAGTCCAAGAATGGGCAGAAGACCTAAATAAACATTTCTCCAAAGAAGATATACAGATTGCCAACAAACACATGAAAGGATGCTCACCATCACTAATCATTAGAGAAATGCAAATCAAAACTACAATGAGCTATCACCTCACACCAGTCAGAATGGCCATTATCAAAAATTCTACAAACAATAAATGCTGGAGAGCGAGTGGAGAAAAGCGAACACTCTTGCATTGTTGGTGGGAATGTAAATTGGGACAGCCACTATGGAGAACAGTATGGAGGTTCCTTAAAAAACTGAAAATAGAATTACCATATGACCCAGCGATCCCACCAGTGGGCATATACCCTGAGAAAACCATAATTCAAAAAGAGTCATGTACCACAATGTTCATTGCAGCTCTATTTACAATAGCCAGGACATGGAAGCAACCTAATTGTCCATTGACAGATGAATTGATAAGGAAGATGTGGCACATATATACAAGGCAATATTACTCAGTCATAGAGAGAAAAGAAATTGAGTTAAATGTAGTAAGCTGGGTGGACCTAGAGACTGTAATACAGAGTGAAGTAAGTCAGAAAGAAAAAACAAATACCAGATTCTAACACATATATATGGAATCTAAAAAAAGAAGAAAAAAATGTTCTGAAGAACCTAGGAAGAGGACATGAAAAAGATGTAGATGTAGAGAATGGACTTGAGGAAATGTGGTGGGGTAGGGTAAGCTGAGGTGAAGTGAGAGAGTGGCATGGACATATATACACTACCAAATGTAAAATAGATAGGTAGAGGGAAGCAGCCGCCTAGCACAGGGAGGTTAGCTTGGTGCTTTGTGACCACCTAGAAGGGTGGGATAGGGAGGATGGGAGGGAGATGCAAGAGGGAGATATGGTGATATATGTTTATGTATAGCTGATTCACTTTGTTATAAAGCAGAAACTAACACATGTTGTAAAGCAATTATACTCCTAATAAATATGTAAAAAATAAAAATAAAAGAAAACCAGGAGCATCTAGAACTGTGATAATTTCCAACTTATGTCTAATGTGAACTTATTATGACATAAATGTATAAGGCTGTAGGCATTATAAAGTCCAGAGCTAACTTGAGAGATTTATAATTCCCCTAGTTTGGAAAGCAAAAGTGTGACTATTTAAGCCATTGGAAGACTATGAATAATTTCCAGTCCTAGAATAAGGCAATGTATAAATGCAATACATTACAACACTCAAATATTCATTTAATCAGCAACTATTTGAATAGCTCTTATCCTAGATTTGGGGGATGCAGTAGTGAACGTGATAAAGAGAGGAATAGAGAAAAAAGAAACAAGAAACCAAGCAAATGAGATAATATCAGATATTGAAAGGCACCATGGCAAAAAATATATTGAGTAATGAATTCAGAGGTAGGGGAAGTACTAAATGGTCTATTTTAGATTAGATAGTGGTGGACGGCTTCTTGAAGGAAGTGCCTTCTTCAGATACGAACAAGAATTTACTAGTGCTGAAAAGATCTGGGGGACACCATTCCAGGCAAAAGAAACAACATAGGTAAAGGATCTCAGAAGGGAGTGTGTGTGATGTGAGCAAAGGACCAGGAGAGAAAAGGAGTCTAGAGCATAAAGAGCAAGAGGGAGAGTGAAGTGAGACAAGGTCAGAGAAGGAGGAGGCCTTGGATCCTAAAGGATTTGTAGACCATGACAATTTGGATGTTATTCTGACTCCAGTGGAAATCCATGAGGTGTTTTCAGCATCAGTAAGGTTATAATAAACCATCATGGCTATTATAAGAAGAAGGTACCTATTCTTGTCATGAATGCTGAATGAACACATTGTGTATAAACTTCAGACATCATAAATAATGATGTTGCTAGAGCTTTTGCCTCTTTTCAATGCTACATAAAGATTTCAAAATCATTCTGGCTGAACTCTACAGTCTAACTGTTCTTTATTCTCCAACATCCCCAAAATGATTTTGTTGACATATCAATATAAACAGCCTTAATTTATGCAGTGTAGGTCACATTTAACATCAAAGACAGCTAATTTAAATTGGAACCAAAAATTACCAAACTTTGGAAAAGTCTCCTATGCTAACTCCAGTTTACTCTAGCTCCATTGCTCAAATCATCCCACAGAGGTGGCAAGGAAAATTTCACATTTCATTTCATGAAAAATGTGACTTGCCAGTTTTTCTTTTGTTTGAGACCAGATTGAAAAAACTTAAAAAATTATGTTTTTCCTAATTTCATTTTGTTTTCTCATCAGAAAACTTTTAGGATGCACTTAGATGTTCCCTTCTGTTCTCCTTGTAGCATGTCATCAGGGTGAGGTTATAATTGATGCTGACACTCAAGCAGACTGTGACTTATTGTCCACTGCAGAGTTGAGCTCACAGCATTTGGCCACTTGTTATAAATTCATACAAAGTTTTGCAAGTTGTTCTCCTTGATGTCTCATCACGCTAGTACATTTAAATGCCTATAATAATCATTGACAATTCTGTGTGATGTGGAGATTTTAGCAGGCCTCTAGGTTCTCCTTAATATTTTCAGCTTGTATATAAACTATGTATTATATGTTCCATAAATTATTTAAAAATAAATCATGTTCAATTTTTTCCTCTCTATATGGAAGTGTTTCTGTATTCTTTGTTCTGTGCTAGATACTGGTTAGTGAATATTGACTAAGACATGGTTGCTTCTTTTAAGGTGTATAGAGCATAGTGGGGAAGACTCCAATTTAATCAACAACTACATGTTACATGTAAGAATTAAATTCTGTAAGGGAAGGAGCCTCCCCCCCATGAAGTGAAACTTCAATAAGACTTTGAAGGATAAACAGAATAATTATGTGAAGAAGGAATTCCTTCCATACATGGGGAGACAAGCAGGATTGGGGATTGAGAGCAAATGTGAGACTGTAAGAGGAAGATTACTTCCACTCACTGAATCAGAAGGCAGAAGGAGAGGTTATAGGTAGAGATATTGGTCAACTGTTGGAGAAGTTGGAAGTTATCTCAGGAAGTATGAGACTAGGTTATATTACTGCAGGGGAGGGGTTTGGGGAGAAGGATGACTGCTTGTACGGTCAATGTGGGAAGTAGGAGACCAGAGGTTTAGCCTGGAAAATTAAGTCATATGCATGTTGATAGTTTATTAGAAAATTCCAAGGTCAAGGGCCTGAAAGTTTTGGTGGAAAAGTAGTTATATTATATACTAAAACAATTATATCTGGGGATGATTTAACATAGTTGGCTATTTGTATCACAGAAGTAAAATAGTAGTTTTAGAAAGTCTCCCGTGTTTTAGAGATGTCAGTGATTCTATTGTTCAGTGCTAAAAATTCACAAAAATGAAATTTATCCACCTGAAATTTTACTCCATACCTAACTTCCACTCTAATTCTTTCCTCTACTCAGCCTTCCTATAGAGGCTTTTCCTCCCATGTCTAAAATACTCAATCTGCCTGGTCACCAGCTCTTTGTTCTCACAGGGCTCCCTCCATCTCTATTTCCTATAGGACTTTAAGTCTTTGAATGGTTGTCAAATTATCAAGATTATAAACTCATTACAGAAGAGAAATCTTGCTGTACATTTTTTTTTCCTTTTTCTTTCCTCTACAGAAGAATTCTCAACCAAACTGTAGCTTAAAACATACTTTTGCCTTGTCTCCACAATGAAACACTAAGTCAGAATTCCCTGTAAGTGGGAACTGGTCATTGGTCTTTTGGGAAATGCTCCAGGTGATTTTATTGTACAGCTGTAACAACCAAATGATAGTACCTAGATGATACTCAGAGAATAGTGTGCTTGCAAAGCTTTTGTACTTAAGAAGAAAATTGGACAATTTAATACCAAACTGCAAAAGCACAAACATCACAATAGTTCTTCCTCTTGCAATGGCAGGGTCAATTTCCTTAAAGCACCAGATGATGTTTTAGAACTAAGCGTTATCAACAATGGTGCAATTTAAATAAAGTTCATTTGTTGAAACACTTAAACATGTTTTCAATCTGATCATTTACTTAGCAAAAAAAAAAAAAAAAAAGCAATATTTCTACTGAACTCTAATCTTCTCATGCCATTTTCTAAAAGGAATAAAAGGCAACAAAAAGCAATTACGTTGAAACAATGCTCTGATGTCAATAATCACATATTGAGAATAATTTTATTTGGAAAAAGGCATTAGGAGAAACTGAACAAGGTGAAAACAGTTTTTGTGTGTTTTGGATAATAGTAACTCAGCAGGACTACAAAAGCAAGCCCTATTAAATCTACCTCACATTCTACAATCCTTGCTCTTCACAGAGTAACTCTTTGACTCCTGGTTTCAAAACTTTCTGTTCTCAACCCAGAATACAATAATATAGCCACCTACCTGGCTTCGGTGGGCATTACACTTGTCATTAGGATGTGTTAGATACTATATGAATCCACCACAAATGTACCAAGTTATATTTTATTTACAGAAATAGTAACTAATTTTGTTGCTGATGATTTCTAACATGCCAAGGGATTGACTAGGCATTTGAAGGAAAGATCAGGAGCAAAATAGGTTTAGTTTCTCCCTATCACCTCTGGGCCTTATGCTGCCTTTTTTATTCTCAACCCCAAAAATCATCCAGTCCCACCTTTTCTGGAAATCTGTAGTTCTGGAAGTTCTCTCTTTGCCTGAATTTTTTCCCTCTCCCCTCATAAAGCTTTCTCTTAGCTAGCTAACATCTGGAAAGAATAGAATCCTTTAAAATAAATTAAAATTCTTAGAAAAAGTCACTAAATAAATTTAAAAATTTAGGAAACAAAGAGGAAAATTTACCACACTGATAAAACATGTATCATTTTGCTTTGCTTTTGTCTTTGTGTCATATTCATAAATAATTTTATATATCTTGTCAATTGAATCTCCTTTCTCCAAAATTTTTACCTCTCTCCCAATAACCTTAGGTCACACCACTGGTTAATGGTGGAAATAAAACTCTAATCAAGTTCAGTTTGACTCCTAGTTTGCCATTCCTTATACCCTGCTCCACTTCCTGCATTTTCAGTGTCTGGTGATGTCTTTGAAGTTGCAACAGAAATTGAGAGCTTGTTTAGAGGTTTGACCAGAAGACATTCAGCAAATCATTTCCCTGTACTGAAAAATTATGTCTTCTATCAGGCAAGTTTTTCCTATTCCCCAAATATGTAGGTGCATGAAGGACACACAGCACATGGAGACAGACTGACAGCACTGTCTCTACTGCCCAATAAGTACAGGAAACTGTGCTGAGCTACAGAGTAACAGATGTGTTAACCCACCCATTGCTTGAAAGGTGTAACGGATGTAAAAGAATAGTTACCCTGCCCTAAGGAATCCATCAGATAAAAATCTCTGTGAAGCCCTCGTGTGCTCAAGGTCCATCCAGAAAAAGAGAGTCCAGGTAATTCTATAGAATAATTCAATCTGGGAGACTAGACACAGCTGTATTGCAAAACCTGAACACTAATGAAGGTGTGACAACCCAAAGTGAAATACATATAGAAAGTACTCTCAGCTCTAGAGCTAGAAGGACAATAATAGAAACCAGAAACTAAGTGCTAGGGCCAACATGTAAGAGTGGAATGATAGAGAGGAGATACCCAATAAGTACTAGAATCATGAGAGAAGGCAGATACTGTCCAAATCAGCACAAAAGCAGGGGGAGAGAATGAGAAATAGGTTTCTCCCATTCTTTTATCCTCAGTCTCCTGCCACTGCCTACACTGAAAGTAATAGGAAACTGTGGAGCAAGGGAACAGAAAGGGAAATGGGTTTGAGAGAAAATGGACCAGTGATTGACCCAACTGCAAACTATTCACAATTTGATTCTGAAGATAAAGTATTTAAAGGAAATCAAATATTTATTATCATTGTTCAGTAATATCCAAAGATATATTTCCACCTGGTTCTAATAATTATTATCACCCTGATCATTCTAACTCTACCACGAGTCTTTTCAGCAAAATTAAGTGGGTAAATGAATTAACTTTAACTAACCATGGGATCAGTTTAATGCCAGTGGGGCTGTCAGAAAGACTCCATTCACATAGCTATGTCTCTCAACACTTTAAAACTTTCTGAAGAAGATATTTATGTTAAATTTCCTTTAGGTGTTCTCTAGATAATTCAGATCTTTCACCATTCTTTATCTTAAGTGTAATATGAATAAAATTTAATTCTTACATTATTACATGCAGTTGTATTCCCCAATTTTCCTATGCAATTAAAAGTTTATTATGTAGTGTCATGTTCATTAATTCTTCATGAAACTTTTCTTTCCAACTTAGTAATAAACTCTTTATGGATAGAAACAATGAGTAATATGTCAGTGCCAATGGCACCTGATCCAATACTGTGCATATAGTGATGAATTTCAGGGTTAATGAAATATACCTCCTCTTTTCCTTACCATACATATACATCAAAATGCACAGTGTGTGAGATGACCTAAATGTATAGGAACAAAGACACCATAAAGCATTACTGAAATGACAAAGTGATATTACTAGGTTCAGAATGTTTAGGGAAAAAACTCATTATTCTAGGATGATTACTTAACAAAATACTAATAGTTATTATAATGTTAATAATTATATATTACACAGAAGTGTTTCTATGAAAATGTAAATTTACTTTGAAATTTGTGGAGCTACTATTAAATGAATATTAATTGGTTTATATTATCTTAATGTAATCCTGATAACTAACTCATGTGATTACTATGTGTACTCCTAGTTTAGAGCTGAGAAAAATAGAGGTACAAAAATTTAAGTAAACTTCCTTATATAAAATAACTTCTAAATTATAACATTAGTTTGAGGACTCTAATTTATTACTTTATTTGAATGTATCTGCTACTCATTGCTGTGTCTTATACAAAAACTCTAAGGTGGTTAGTGTATATACTATACCAGGTATAATTTATTTTTAGTAAATCTGTTTATACAATCTTTTTCTTTGTTTAAGAAAAAAAAAGGTGTAGTATTTATTTTGTGTACTTAGTCTTTGAAAATAGAGATGAAACATTTTAGGAATGAGCTATAGAGTCCACACAAGCCATCTTATTTTTTTGTACCCACTGTTCACATAATGAACTTCACTAAAAATACAAAATACATACTATTTGAAGATTTTTTCTGTCAAAACTTTATTTCAAGTTTGCAAATCAATCTACTAATCAAAGTTAATTGTTCTGAATTAGTGGCATAGCAACTCTCATTAACACCAGTTAACAACTGCAAATGAGACAGAGAAACAAAAGCCACTGGTAGGTCATTCTGTCAAGAATGCTATCCTTAAATATAATTTTCAATTTGTTTTAAATACTGCTAACATCAACTTTAGCTTGTAAAGTATGGACATGCTGTCTTTCCAGGCACCTGAGGCCACTCTCCTGTCTAGGAACTGGGGAATGCAGATTAATGGTCAAAATCAGGAACTCCTGAGCTAGATGGACTGGATTTGAATCTCTATCAGCTTCTCAACTCATTGTGTTCTCTGGTCATGTCCCTTGACTGTTCTTGGCCTCAGTTTTCTCATCTACAAAATGGTCATCGTGATAATAGCACCTATCCCATAGGGTTGTCATTAAGAACAAATGAATTAATATATGTTGAGCACATAGAGGAGTACCTGGCACACAGTACACTTTCAACAAAGTTATCTGCTATCATTATACCATACAAGAATTTGAAACCAGGCCTTACATTATCTTCCAACAGCAAAAGACAAGATAGACTTCTTCACAAGCTTTCCTTTCCTGGTGGATGCTGAGGTCTATAAAACCCAACCTCAGACTCTCACAAGCTGGCCTCTTCTCTTATCTGCCAGCTAGCTTCAGTTCAGATGTGCTAGAGAGTCTTACAGGTTGCTGGGAGGGTATAATTGATTTCTTGCTTGATGGAACTCCAGCAGAGAGAAAAGTGTTTTACTTCACCTATCCTAGTAGTAGGGCAGATATGGAAAAGATATGAAATGAATGTGAAACAAAAATGTCATCAGCCATTCAGCTCCTGTAATAAGAGGCTATATACTGCCTATTCCTCACTGTCTTTGACTGTCATTTAGACTCTATTTTTACAGCAGTAATGATAATATTTCTTTGCATAACTATTAATGATTATTAAATTATATACTGTAGAGATCACTCAGTTTTATGCCAGATGCACAGCAGGTTCACAAATGAGGCTACTGTTACCTTATTAGTTTGTCTTCAGTGCAATGACAATTATTCTGTACAATGGCAGAACTTAATTGATGCTTACATAATTTGACTCCAAAATGGTACTTTGCCATTTTCAATAGAAAAGATAGCTATGTGAAGATTTAACTTATTGAATTCATCATTATTCATGGTACATGCCATGCTTGTATTAGTAAACTTTCCCTTAAGTATAATATGAAAAAGAAGTAAATGGTAAAACTACTAACTTTTTATAGAACTTTTTTTTTTTTACCATTGCTAATTTACTGATATGGACCATCATATCCAGCCATCGGTTAACTCTTTTCTCTGCAAAAATATTTATTTATAATTCTATCAGAATACAGTCCCTCTTTGAAATGAACAGATATGGTGGTGTTTAGCATCCTAAAGAAGCATTCTCTCATCTTTATTCCAGGGTGACTTAGTTTTCTGTGAGATCGCTTCTAATCTTTTCTTTCACTAAATAGTCTAGAGTCTGCTTTCTTCAGATTAAATAAAATCAAAGTTCCTATATAACTTAATTGGTTTATATTATACTTAGTAACTTTCCAAATGTCTGTTTTTAGTAAACTGATAAGGACTATGTATATATTCCAGATGTGGCTTAATGTAGCCAATTTTGGATGGGTATTCTTATATCAGTTAACATACGCAAACCTTTGTTTTAACAATAGGATTCCTTCATTTAGCAATAAGGGCCTAAGAATTTCAATTACAATTAGTTATGTACCAGAAGACATATTTTAAGGGGGGAAAAATGTTAGGGAAGAGGAAAAAAGAACAAAAAGGATTGTGGAAGATGGTTTTGAAGGGAAAAAGTTCAGGGAGAAAAGGAATCACTCTTAAAACCTGTGGCCTTCATGAATTGAAAGGTGTTTTATATGCTTCATTAATGAGAAGAGTAACTTAGCCAAAATATGCTTCAAAGTTACATGGTACAATTGGACACTTCTATGCCCAGATGCATCACTTGCCTATAAGAAAATGTCAGAGGCTAATTAAGAGGTAGTCTAACACTCTATATTTAACAGGGTAGAATTATGCCCAAATTTTTTTCTTCAACTATTCTTGGAATCTCCTCATTAAACACAAATTGGCTTATTCTATCATACTTAGAGCACAGATGAATTGAAGCCTTACTTTTGGAGTGAGAGGTTGATGCTTAGCTCCTATGACTTTCATTTGAAATGGCTATGAGGCACTTTTTTTATCCAGAGAACTCTTTCAGACTTTCCTTTCTTTTACAGTTTAGTTGAACTTTGGTCAGTCTAGTTTCTTCAGAATGACTGATTTTAATTGCCACAACCGAAAAATGTCAGCTATCCTAGAGCCTTGTAGATTTTTGATGTTCATGCAGTTTTTATTAGTGAAAAGTTTGAAATAATTTATATATATTTATAAATATCATTTTTCTTTAGAATTATTATTGTTAACAACATCAGCAAATTATTTGTCAACTATAGGATCCCCTCGCCCCATACATCCTTTGATCCCTGTTCCTATTCCTTGCTATGTCACAGATAGGCTGCTAGAGCTGGTATAGGAATAAAGAGGGGAAGCTCCTATCCCTTGTAGAAAAGCTGAGGACTATGATGCTTTGAAAAGCCCTCCCACAGTAAGGCAACTAGGATTTTTTTTTTTTTTTTTTTTTTTTTTTTTTT
>NW_006779624.1:394574-397166 GCF_000442215.2 Lipotes vexillifer
GCATCGGCAGGCGGACTCTCAACCACTGCGCCACCAGGGAAGCCCGCAACTAGGATTTGAATAAACTCAAAAGCATGATGTATAAACCATTTCTGAGATTTCAGAAAGATAATGGAAATTTTCCAATTTTAGTGCATATAGTAACTCGAATGCAATGCTCATAAAGCGTTTTTTAGAAGAAATAAAAATGGGCTTACCTTAGGAAATATATGATGTATTTGTAAATAGCAGTATTTACTTAAAATTTCTCCCTTGAAGATAGTTTGTTCACCTAAGCAGGTATAACAGAGTCCCCTAAATCTGTGGTTTCTATTTGAAAGGGTAACATGTGACATAAGCACAGAAATAAACCTCTAAGGCAGACATGTTTCAGAGTTTTGCAAACTTATGTGTGCATCAGGATCACATGAGGAGACTTTTGATCACATGGGAGGGTGCATCCTAGGTCAATGAATCAGGAGTTCCAGGGATAGTTCTGGATGGGTATCCAGGCATTGATTGCTTTTGTGAAAGCAGAAAAATTTAATATGGCTAAGCCAAAGAGCATTGTTCACCACCAAGTTCTACAAGGGTTAAGTTGTAACCCATACAGTCACTGACTGACAGTGCACTCTGAAAGTAATTCATGGTGAAAAACAGAATGAGACTGTGCTTTGCACTAGCAGGTATTTAGATAGTTAGATGCATACCTCAGAATTTCAGTGACCCCAGACTGCCATCTTCCATACATAGAAAAGCACTAAAATCTTTGAGATATATCTTCTTTGTGACTAACAGTAATCTTTTACCAAGATATATGCTTCACTGCATCATATATTAATTGGCTTCTCCCCTACCTCTTTGGAGCAGTTTCCTCAGGGCTTACTGGGTGGCTGTCTCCTGCACTATAGTCCTCAGCAAGACACTGAGTAAAAATTAAACTCACAGTTCTTATGCTGTATTTTTCTTTAAGTTGACACTCTCTTTTTAAAAAAAAATATTCATACAACTTTGATGTACAACTATCGTTGTCATATATTTTATCATTCTATTGAGAGTTTTGTTTATTTAGTCTGCTTACTCTAGGTACCAGAATTTTGAGGTCAGCCTATTAGAGATATTAATATTTAATAATACCTAACTGATTTATATATAGTCATTAAGTTTATGTTATTTGAGAATGACTTGGGCTGCATAACAGAATGAACTACGTATGTTTTTTAAGCCTTTAATTTGAAGATAATATACAAATAATAGAAATTGTGTTTCTAGAATTGAGTTAAAATTACTCCTCACCTAAACTAGAGCTAGAAGTATCAAGGCAAACATAACTGTTTTTTGGGTCATGTTGGTTTTTCTCCATTTATTGTTCTGATGTAGTATTGCATGTCCCACATCTATTTTGAGATATTTTCTTTCCTTTCTAAATGTTTTTTATACCAATTACAGATAAATTATAAGGCTTAATTAGTACTTGTAGCATAGTCTTCACCAGTCCCACTTACATAATAGCAATCTTCTTTAGCCTTGATTGCTAATGACAGCATGGAACATTAATATGTTAAAGACCTTGATTCCCAAATAAATACAGTAGAAGTGTCATTATATTAGAAGCTGTGTCTCCCTTGTTGGGTACTATATCTACTATCAGCACCTAACACATGATAGAAGTTCAATAAATGTTAATTACACAAAATTGAGCTTTACTTTTCCTAAAACTAATGCTCAGATTTGAGTTATTTTTGATATGTATTCAGATATTTTACCTTCAATGTGATCTTTCTGCAAGAAAAAAACAAAAAGAGTGGGGAAAAAAATGGCTGACTCTTACCCAGAAATTACATCTCTTTTAATTCTCTGAAGTTCTGCTCTGTATTCTTCTGTTTTTTTTTTTTTTGGGGGGGGGGTTGTTTGTTTTTTTTATTAGTGCTATGACATTAGAATGCTTTTTTGTTTTTTTTTTATAAATTTATTTATTTATTTTTGGCTGTGTTGGGTCTTCGTTTCTGTGCGAGGGCTTTCTCTGCAGCGAGCGGGGGCCACTCTTCATCGCGGTGCGCAGGCCTCTCACTGTCATGGCCTCGTTGCGGGGCACAGACTCCAGACGCGCAGGCTCAGTAGTTGTGGCTCACGGACCTAGTTGCTCCGCAGCATGTGGGATCTTCCCAGGCCAGCGCTCGAACCCATGTCCCCTGCATTGGCAGGCAGATTCTCAACCACTGCGCCACCAGGGAAGCCCATAGAAATGTTTTTAAGAACCGTCAGATATTTAATGAAGAGTAAACAGTTTCCAAGTTGAAAAAGACTTTGGGGATATTTCAGATATATTCCGAATATCTGAAACCCTTGGGTCCATGATCCTTTCCTGGTGGCATTATCAAACATGTCTCTTAGCTATAGCCACCGAAGCATTTAATGCTACATATCCAGCTTCACATGAGAAACAATTTTAGTAAGCTTGGATAATGTGGCTTTTTGCAACACTATTTGTGTAAAATTTGTGACGCCTTTTTTTTTTTTTTTTTTTTTTTTTTTTCGGGACGCGGGCCTCTCACTGTTGTGGCCTCTTCCGTTGCGAAGCACAGGCTCCGGACGCACAGGCTCAACGGCCAT
>NW_006779624.1:397265-400745 GCF_000442215.2 Lipotes vexillifer
GAAGCGTGTTTTTTTTTTTTTTTTTTTTTTTTTTTTTTTTGTGACGCCTTTATTGAATAAAAAGTGCCAGAGATGAGTCAAAGCTTTAATTAAAAAATATATATATATATTGAAGTATAGTTGAATTACAATGTTATGTTAATTTCTGCTGTATAGCAAAGTGATTCAGTTTTACATATATAGACATTCTTTTTTTTTTTTTTTTTTTTTTTGGGGACCCGGGCCCTCTCTCTGCCGTGGCCTCTCCCGTTAGTGGCCTCTCCTATTGTGGAGCACGGGCTCTGGATGCTCAGGCTCAGTGGCCATGGCTCACAGGCCCAGCCGCTCCGCTGCATGTGGGATCTTCTCGGACTGGGGCACGAACCCGTATCCCCTGCATTGGCTGGCATACTCTCAACCACTGCGCCACCAGGGAAGCCCGACATTCTTTTTTCATATTCTTTTCCATTATGGTTTATCACAGGATATTGAATATAGTTTCCTGTGTTATACAGTAGGACCTTGTTGTTTATCCATTCTGTATATAATAGTTTGCATCTGCTAACTGCAAACTCCTAATCCACCCCTCCCCCACCCCCTTGGCATTCACATGTCCGTTCTTTATTTCTGTGAGTCTATTTCTGTTTTGTAGATAGGTTCATTTGTATCATATTTTAGATTCCACATGTAAGTTATGTCATATGGTATTTGTCTTTTTCATCTGGCTTACTTTACTTACTATGATAATCTCTAGGTCCATCTATGTTGCTGGAAAAGGCATTATTTCATTCTTTTTTATGGTTGAGCAGTGTTCCATTGTATGTATGTATCACATCTTCTTTATCCACTCTTCTGTCGATGGACATTTACATTGCTTCCATGTCTTGGCTATTGTGAATAGTGCTGCTATGAACATAGCAGTGCATGTATCCAGATATATGTCCAGGAATGGGACTGCTGGATCGTATGGAAACTCTATTTTTAGTTTTTTGAGGGCACTCCATACTGTTTTCCATAGTGGCTACACCAATTTGCTTTCCCACCAACAGTGTAGGAAGATTCCCTTTTCTCCACACCCTCTCCATCATTTGTTATTTGTAGACTTTTTAGTGACGGCCATCTGACCAATGTGAGGTAGTGCCTAGTTGTATTGATAGTTTTGATTTGCATTTTTCTAATAATTAGTGATGTTGAACATCTTTTCATATGCCTATTTGTTATCTGTATGTCTCCTTTGGAGAAATGTCTATGTAGGTCTTCTGCTAGGCAAAGCATTATTGATACTGAGATTAAAAAAAAAAAAAAAAAAAAAAGACTAACCCCCTGCCACAAAGGGCTCAAAATAAAGTGGAAAAGAAAATGTAAACAAATAAAACAATGCTTCTGATAACTGCTGGGCATTGTTAGAGTATCACAGAATGTTAGAGTGTTGAAATTCCTCTGAATAATGTTAAAATCAGATTTTTAAACCACAGATTCTTTCTTAATAAATAACTAGGCATGGTGAAATTTGCTTCCTCCTTCCTGAAAATATTATAAAAGAGGCAGGAGGAATCCTATAACTTTCAACCTGAGACTTCCTTGAATTCTTTAGATGGGGAGGAGCTTCAGCTGTATTTCTCTCAATGTATATGGGTTTGGGAGAGCTGATTCTGTGATAAGAACAATAGGAGAACCATAAAAAAAGCAGGGTTTACATCATCAGATCCTGTTTGCATTTACATTGCATACATAATGAGTTTGTTCTGGTAACCATCTGGAATTATTGGTCAAATAGCATAACCTGTCAAGTCACTGGAATGAAAGATATCAGAAGGCCTCAATACCCCTCCCCTAGGATCCTGAATTCATAGTGTACTCCCTCACAGTCAGGAAGTCTTAGGATTAAAAGACAGGACCATGATTTAACCCTTGCATGTATATGGTAAACAAATACCCAGGACCCTTGTTCACAGTGCTGAAAATTTCTGAAAAGAACTTGAGAATTTGACATACATCTTCGCCACTCAGCAGCTGTGTGACTTCAAGGAAGTCACTTTAATGACAATAACAATAGCTAATGTTTCTAAATTGCCTATGGTGTGTGCTGCACTCCTCTAAGTACTTTCACTTCTCTCCCACGACAAATATTTATTGAGTACTTGCTAGGTAAATCTATGGGGCCTTGTTAGTCTCACAATTCTCCATAAATGTTTACTGAGTTAATTAATGAATAATGCTTATACACATTTTAATTATACACTGTACATAAATAATTACTATTTGGCCTAGACCAATATATGCTATGGTGAAAACAGATGAAATAGATAACATGGCCATGCCCTTGAACAGCTTTATCTAAGGAGAAAAATTAAAATGTACCTGAAAACTGATTTGAGTGGCCTACATCATTTTGTCTTTGCTTTTAGTAGAAATTAGTTCATTACAATACAATATTTTACAGAGAAAACAGAGATAGACATTTTTATCTACAGAGATGACATCTAAAAATTTATCTTTGGAAATGAACAGTAAATAGCTATTATGTCTGATAAGCAATTCATTCTTACTGCATGACAGTACAAATAAACAATGTAAAAAATATGTACATGTTTAATATTTTAAAATTTTATTTTTTTAAATGTGTGAAGTTATGAATTTTAAAATTTTTATTTTATTTTAAAATATATTTATTTTTTAAAGAGAAACATTTATTTTCAGATAATTTAGATGACTCTCAAATTATAAAGACTAAAATTTAAAGATCAACTGAAATTTTCCTATCCAATATTTTATTTAAAATGATTTGAACAAGGCAATGCCTTAACCTATATCTGTCAGAAAATTCTTTCTCTCACTCCCTTTCCTACCCTGGATAAAATAAGCTCAGGTAGGATTAGAGATCACAAAGCAAAAATAAAAATTACAAATGATCAGCCATGACTTCTATCCCTTTTTAATTTTTATAGTAATAGTTCAATGTCTTTGTAATTAGAGATTAGAAATATATAAAGGTTCATTTATGCTTCATTTCCCCAATTAAAATGAATAAGCTCCCAGTTCTTGCTGTTGTTAACATTTGTTTCCTATCATTTAATATTTCTACTGATAGTTTATTA
Organism: Lipotes vexillifer; assembly: GCF_000442215.2. Lineage (NCBI taxonomy): Eukaryota > Metazoa > Chordata > Mammalia > Artiodactyla > Lipotidae > Lipotes > Lipotes vexillifer. The sequence goes on from NW_006779624.1 coordinate 400,343, forward strand.
CTGGTAGGATGACATATATCTTGCAAGTGCTCAAAACAATTTCCGATACTTAACAGTTCTTTAAGAAAAGCTTGTTAAATGATGTAAAATTTTTTCAAAAATTAACTTAAAAAACTCATTTGTTGAGCTTAAAAAATAAAACATTTGTTCTCAGGTATATGTTTTCCTCTCAAGGCAAATATACATTCTATAAATCTTTCTTTTGACATGTTTTGAATCCTTAAGTAGGAACACAATTGGGGTAGACTATTATTCTGAAAATATAATTATTTGCACAAGCACAAGGGAGAATGTACTAATAATGAGTAATTTTAGAAGGTGATGGATTTTAGACAGAGTGAATACACGCTATGTCTCTAAGATCTGAACTAAATCCTCCCATTCAACATCCAATACCTCTTTC
>NW_006779624.1:401362-462054 GCF_000442215.2 Lipotes vexillifer
TTCCCTTTGCTCCACGTTATATTTTCAATGTTCTGCCTTATACTCTACTGGATGGAAAGTTAATGAATGTGTTTTCCATTTTACCAGCCATATCTAGGGACAAGCTGAAATTGGGTCAATAGCACTGCAACCTGGTCTTCTAGTTCTCAGTGCTAGTTGTTCCTAATATCTGCCTTACTAGAGTAATGCCTACATCACTTTTTCTGCCCCTCAACCCAGTTTTATGAGTGTTAGCAGCAATCTGCTTTAAGAATTTAATGTGTAGCCTCTGAGAAACAAAAGGAGAGGAAATTGTACTTTTATGAATTTCCAAATTGCCATAGCTCACATTCAATGTTTATTTTATTTTAATATTACTGCCAATGGGTTTGCAGAGTGCAATAAATTTAGCACTAAGGAGCATATTTTGAAAGTTTAAAAACATAATTTAAAAAATGGTTCAATGTAATCTCTACAAAAATGACTCTAAGAGGCTGAGGAGTCATTGAGCAGGAGGGAAACCATGAGGAAACAATGAGACAAAAAATAAATAGGTGGAAGCCATTATGATTTTTATATTAGCAATTAATCAAGGAGTTGTTTCTTTTCAACATCACAAAGACAGTCTTGTACAATGACAAAGCTAAGTCAATTTAATTATAAACATGCCTAGAATAGTTATTTGATTAAATTAATTAAACTAACAGGGCCTGGGACATAGTAGGGTTTACATATGTTTGTGCTTTTCTAATCTATATTTCTCTCCTGTTTTACCTTACAATGTTTAAATAAAGATCACATAGTGTGGTCTGGCAACTAATTTTTACAGTTAAATTAATGAACTAGTTAACCATAGTTGTTGTATTTTAAATTAAAATTATTATTTTACAATAAGAAATGTTAAAAGGAGCATATTTTCTAGGCTTTACAATACGACTGTACTTTCCAGTTTTTATCTTATGCATATGCTTACATTAGTATTGCTTCTTTCAAATTGAGCTATCATAGGACTATTTCATTTCTTTTTATTATTACTATTTAAATATTAATTAATTTATCAGTATTATGTAGAGCTTATGAGGCAAAATAAAATATTGGGGTCACAGAGATATTATTATTAAGTCTAATATTACCTTGGTTTTGAAATAGCACACAATTATATAGTCTTATAGTTCAATGTAAGCCTGGGCAGAGAAATCTGAGGAAACTGAGAATCAAAGAGTTCAATTTTTGCTCATGATCTGTAACAGTTCTAAGATTTTAATAATAGTGGATGCTGTCCAAATCCATGATCTTTCCACCAAAGTTGTTTTTTTTCACATAATAATTTAATATTCACATTTTTAATTTCTATCTGTACTCTTTAACTCTACTTCCTGTATTCTCCTTCTCTCTTGAACCCATTACACTTGAACCCATCTTATCCTAGATTGATCTTCTGCAGACTGGTCACTCAGAAAAAAAGATAGACTTTCTGGACAGCTCTACTGAAACTGGATAGAGTTCAGTGAATAAGGCTGAGACTCAGCTCACCTGTTCATGCCAGAGGAAGGCCTGATGAGTTTCCAACCAAACATTCTTATGTGGGAAATCTTGCTGCCAGCGTTTTGCCTTACACAGCTACAAACTCAAAGCTTGGACACTAGCCCACTGATCACACCAGGAAAAGAGCTGGTACTGCTCGCAGCTATTCAACCTGAGTTAGTAAGTTTGGGCTGCAGCAAAGGCTCTGCCAAAATGCATTCTGTTGTGTCCTGACCTCTTTCATACCAGGAGAAGAGGTAGTGATTACTTAAAACAGCTTAGGATTCCCAAAGCCAGACTTCCTCACTTGTAATCTCATGTTCATTCTTGCTGGATACCTGGGGGTTACCCTAGAATGAATGTGCATCAAAGGATCCATATAACTGCTACTTCTCCTATGTCCATGAGTTTTCTCCCAGTGAACAGGGGGATGAATGAATGTGCTCTTTGACCACTTAACTCCCCCAGTTTCTAATGAAAATCCCCAATTATCCAGCAAAACAGCTGGCCCACCTCCATGTTTCCAATCAAGAAATCACATTTCTATCTTTACACTATTCACCCTAGCAGCAGAATTTGACAGCATCGATCATGACCATTTGAAACACTTTCTTAACTAGTTTCTGGAATACCATATACTTGGTTCTTCCCCTGTTTTACTAGTGACTCCACCTTATTCTCCTTTGTTGGATTATATTTGAATTCATAAATTGTAAAATTAGAGTGTCCTAGTGTTTGGTCCTTCTCTATATTTCTCTATACTCATTGCTCAGATGACCTCATACTTTTCCTTGACTTTGAACATCACCTATAATCAATGAGTGACAACTTTATTTTCTAGTTTCAAACTCTTCTCTAAGCCACAAATTGCTTTATCCAACTTACCTCTCAACTTTGTAAGAAAGTCATAAGCAAGTGAGTTATAAATTTCTTTGGTCTTTAAGGAGATCTTTACCTAGACTACTAATTAGTACTTCAAGTTTAATGAGTCAAAATTTGCCACCCCCTAAACTTGCTTCTTCCTCAGTCTTCCCATTATCATTGAATGGTAACCACATTTTTCCAGATAGTAAGACTCACTCAATTATATCCCTCTGGTATCCCTCCTTCTCTAGTACTCCACAGCTAAGCCATCAGCAAATTATGTGGACAGTTATTCTGAAATATATCCAGAACTCAACTTTTGCTTCCCACATCTGCTCTGTATCCACAGTCCAAGGCACCATCATCTCATACCTGAACTTAACAATAGCTTCCTAGCAATTCTCTGTGCTTTTTCTCTGGTGCTTCTAGTGAATATTCTCCAGAGAGCAGTGTCAGAATGAGAGTTTTGAGTACAGTATGTATGTCACTTTGCTGCATATGTGTCATTGGTCTCATGAACCTTCCTTGAGTATCTCAAGTACACATCTGCTCAAGGTTTTTGCAATAGATGTTCCTGCTGCCTAGAATGCTATTGTCTTAAATAGCTGAATGGCTGCTTTCTTATTGTCTTCAAGTCTCTGCTCACATATCACCTTATCAGTGTTGCCTTTTTAAAAAATTCTCCTATAAAATATCACATCCCTCACAATAACTTTTTTTTTTTTTTTTTTTTCTTGCGCTATGCGGGCCTCTCACTGTTGTGGCCTCTCCCATTTGCGGAGCACAGGCTCCGGACGCGCAGGCTCAGCGGCCATGGCTCACGGGCCCAGCCGCTCCGCGGCATGTGGGATCCTCCCGAAACGGGGCACGAACCCGCGTCTCCTGCATCGGCAGGCGGACCCCCAAGCACTGCGCCACCAGGGAAGCCCATCCCTCACAATAACTTTTTATCCACTCAACTTGCTTTATATTTCTTCACTTAGTTTACTACCACGGGAAATATTCTGTCTGTCTCTTTTCCCCAGAAAAATATACACTACAAGAGAGCAGGAGTATTTCACTATTTCTAGTTTTTCAGTGCTTAGGTCTGTTTGCCTGCTCATAAAAGTGACTTCCTTTAGAGTTTTTAGTATTGTGCTGTAAGTTTAGTTTCAAAATAAAGAATTTTAATATAAAAGAGTCACACTCTTTGCATTCATTCAACTTGTACACTAAGCAATCACATAAATATTAATTTATGCTCTTAATTATTCAATGCTGATAAATTATTCACCAAGTATACTTTTAAACCCATATAAACGTAAAACACTGTGCTAAATAGTACTGGGAATACATGTATAAATAAGATCCATTGTTTCCTTAAAAACTATAGAAAATCTATAAGCATCATCAGAGAGAAAAAGATATAAAGATTGCAATCTAGGAATGTTCCAAAGAGAAATTATTCCTAGAAAGACAAAGAACAGTAGTAGAAAGCTTCGTTTCATAGCTGGCCATTGAACTGGGTCTTATGTAATTTAAATATAAAAAGAGTGAGAAGAAATAGCAATTCCATTACTTACTAATTATAGTAAATGATCTTTGAATTTTTTTCCTTAATTTTTTATTGATATTTTGTTTTTAATTCTCTGATATTTAGTTTCTTCATCTATATAACAGGGAATTTTATGCATATTAAATGAAAAAATGTTCATAAAACATATAACCTAGTGCCTGCACATAATAAGTTTTCAATTATTATTATAATAGTAAGGAAAATACAGACTAAATAAACAGCATGAATGATGTAGCCATACAATGGTAGGCTTAACTTTTATATGTATTTTTAAAAGAAACAGCTGTTACTTTAAGAATAAGGAGGGCTTCCCTGGTGGCGCGTGGTGGTTGAGAGTCTGCCTGCCGATGCAGGGGACGTGGGTTCGTGCCCCGGTCCGAGAGGATCCCGCATGCTGCGGAGCGGCTGGGCCCGTGGGCCATGGCCGCTGAGCCTGCGTGTCCGGAGCCTGTCCTCCGCGGGGTGGGGGCCGCAACAGTGAGAGGCCCGCGCACCGCAAAAAAAAAGAAAAAAAAAAAAGAATAAGGAAAAAGATCCCAAAACTATTATGAAAAATACACAAAATATTTCCTATTATGTAATGGTCATTTTTGTATATGACTAACATACTTAGTAGTTTTCCAGTGTTTGTCACAAAATTTCCAATTAATGCAGGTAGAGTTGCCAGATTTAGCAAATAAAAACACAAGGTTCCCTGTTAAGTTTGAATTTCAGATAAATAAAACTAAATGTCTATATAAGTATGTCCCAAATATTACATGGGATATGTTTATACTTAAAAAAAGAAAATTAAGCTGAACTTCAACTTTAACTGGCATGCCTGAATTTAATCTGTCAACTCTAAATACAATATCTTCTTTTATTTATTTATTATTTATTTATTTATTTATTTATTATTATTTCTTAACATCTTTATTGGGGTATAATTGCTTCACAATGGTGTGTTAGTTTCTGTTTTATAACAAAGTGAATCAGTTATTCTACTTTTATTTTTTAATTTAAAAAGCAGCATGCTGATAAACAGGCTCATCAAACACACACATACATACACAAACACATGCATGCACACACACATACATATGCAAGCAGAGGTCTTATTGCCATGTTTGCCAATTTCATCTATTGAGCTGGTAAGGGCAAGCTCTGATATGCCACTGAAAGGGAACTCAGAAAACTAGGAGGAATCTTAGAAATCAAATTAACATCCGTTTAATGTATGGAGAAGTGATCTGCAATCTAAGGTCTGTGAGCAAAATCTCACCTATGGCCTCTTTGGCATAGCCCTCAAGCTAATAATTTTTTTACATTTCTGTATTTTAATTTCTAAAATTAAATTCAATTTCTAATCCATATCCATAGAGTAAACAGTTAGATAAAACCAAATATATAAGATCCTATTGTGGCTGTACAATTTGACATAGGTGCCTGGGGAAGGAGACTTAGACTTTGTTCTAAAGATGCAAGAGGAAACCATGAGGCTCATAAGAAGCCAGTTCTGCCAAACATGGCAATATTTGTAATCAATCTTTGAAGAGTCTCAGAAGTTGCTCTGTGTGATAATCACAAATAAATGTGTGATTATAACAGATTTAAGAATATTATGGATCATATGCAAAGAATAATGTGCAAAGAGAATTTATACGGTCCACAAATCTTAAAATATTTATTATCTGGCCATTTATAAAGTAGGTCAACTCATGAATAGAGGAAGGAATACATTTGTCATTCATTCATTCAGTAAATAATTTTTGAAAGAAATGCATTCAATTAAATAAGCACTGAAATAAATCAATGAGCATTGAAATAAATCTATGTGAAAGTATAGAGCATTATGCACACAAATGATTCTAAAGTTAGGTATTCTGACTTTTTATAACACAAGTGAGTAAGTTATAACACTAGTAATTCAGCCCTGCCAAGAATGGAAGCCTATTTTCTGATCTCTTTTTTATGTTTAGTACCTGGCATTTTAAATACTTAATTCAAAATTTACTTTTCATATAACTTTTGTTTTTCTTCAGATTATTCCTTTGTTCAGAGTTTTCAAAGAAATTCTAGCAAGGCAATATGTTACATGTATATTAAGCATAGAAGAGTCTCATTATCTTCCAAATCAACTTACTTTATCTAAAATGCAAGTTCCAGCAGGGCATATGTTGAGTGGTGAAAGATGAATGGGGAAAAACACTCAAGTGGCCAGACCCGCCAAATCTACTCTGCTTGTGAGTGTGATGGTAGCTATTATACTCTTATATTTCTTTAACAGTTAATATTAAAGTAGAAGAATTTGTTACTTATACAACATTAACATTTCTGCCTAGGAACAGAATTTGAGTCCTTGAATTCTACTTAATACACACCTTTTCATGTCATTCATGAAAGACATGTTCTCCACAGAGCAACTCTTTTGTTGTTGTTTTGGCTGCACCCTGTGACTTACAAGATCTTAGTTCCCCAACCAGGGATCGAACCCAGGCCCCTGCAGTGGAAGCGCTGAGTCCTAACCACTGGACCACCTGGGAATTCTCCACAGAGCAACTTCTGAGAGACTCTTCAAAGACTGATTCCAAATATTGCCATGTTTGGCAGAACTGGTTTCTTATGAGCCTCATGGTTTCCTCTTGCATCTTTAGAACAAAAACTAAGTCTAAATCTCCTTTCCCAGGCACCTAGGCCAAATTGTATAGCTGCAATAGGATCGTATACATTTGGTTTTATCTAACCTTTTACTCTATAGATACAGATTGAACATAGAGAGGAAATCTCTGAACTCTCCCTATTATTTTGACAATGGCAGAGATATGAAATAATCTTAAAGCTTTGTAAAAGCAACATGAATATATGGTCCCGAACAATCACTAATTACATGATAAGGTCTTTCCCACTGGTAAGTCGAACATTTAATAGAAAAAAATTAAAACGTGCCTAAGATAAATGGTTCTTCAAGGTGTAGAATACGTTTATATATATATATATATATATATATATATATATATATTTTTTTTTTTTTTTTTTTTTTTTTTTTGGTTGGGCTTCCTGGACAGGGGCATGAACCCGTGTCCCCTGCATTGGCAGGCAGACTCTCAACCACTGCACCACCAGGGAAGCCCACGTTTATATTGTAGAATTATATTTTTTCTCATAGTATGTTTGCAGTTGAGTCAAAATGTTTAAGTTCTGAGGTTAACTGCCAGATGAATTGATGAACTCAATTATTTGTCTTTAAAAAGTATGACAAAGCTATAATAAGAAAAAAAATCTTCAAAATAAAATTAAACATACACAATATAGATTGATAGATAGGTGATACATAAAGAGATTGCATTACTTGAGAATTTTTAGTTTTCTAGGATGAACCATGGCTAGGAAATCTACCTTTTGGGGTGTCACAAATCTTATGACAAATTAATATCTTAAAAATTTTAGTATTTTTGTAGAAATGAAGTAGTGTTTATGAAGTATTTGGAGGCTTGGACCTTGCTAAAAAGGTTTAAAATAAAACCTATCAATTTGCTCTCCTTTCTAATAATTCTTTAATCTTCCTTGGCAAATTCCTAACTGGGAGACTGGTTTTACAGCTGCTTTATGAAACAACTTATATCTGGGCTTCTGAGAGACTCCTCACCCCCAGTTCAGTTAAAACTGTTAGAAATGTTAAAATATTAAAATTATCTCTATAAAATTCAGAGTTGACATTTCTTAATTTTTTTTCTTTAATATTATAAATTCTGGAATATCTTTGAATCATGTTTATACCTATACTTATTTATTTTTTGATGTTTTTTTCATATTTATCATGTAATATTTGGGTCTTTTATTTTTCTATATCACAAATTTTATATTTCAACTTCTCTATATCTCAAATTCTGTTGACAAAATTTCAATGTTTTTGCTCACTAATAAATTCATATATAATTTGATGCCTTAACAATTAAGAACATTTATTTAAAACTTTTTCTGTAAATCGAAAGCTCAGAGGATAGCTTCTGTTCATGAAAATTTTCTTCTAACTATCTGACTTATTTGTCTAAGTAGCATGTCTTCTGAGTAGCATGTATGTGCCAGTAATACAGTACATGATATATCTGACAATATAACAGTCACATCTATTGAACGGGATCATGAAAAACAGATCATACAAAATACATATATGTTCTTGTTGTTTCTATACCCCCTCCATATTTTCTAATATTCTGTGCAGACTCAAAAGAACCTCAGCTAATAGCCTACCCAACCATGATAACAGAAGATCCCAATTGATTGATTTAACCCCTTGGAAAAGACACCTCTCTCCTTAGCTCACAAAAACAAATCACTGTAATGATTTCAAATAATCTGTGACTACAGCTTGGATGTGGCCTTGGGTAGAATATGCATCTACAAATGTAAAAAAAATGACCTTGGTTGGTTTCACTGAAAGAGGTAAGATTAAAAAATGAATACCTTCAAATAAATGTGTGAGTATAATAGATTTAAGAATATTATGGATCATATGCAAAGATTTGTTATATCACACACTTATAGGACCAATTAGAATGATCAGAGCAGTGATCTTAACTTTGGCTACACATTAGAATCACCTAGGTAGATTTTAATAAATACCCATGTCTGGGGCTCTGCTCATACTAATTAATTAAGAATCTCTGAAGCTTGGGACTTGGGCATCAATATTTATTAAAAATGTCCCTATTGATTCTTATCAGGACGCAGGGTTGAAAGCCATGGCATTAGAAGTTATGCATGGTGCTCAAGTTTCTGGGGTTCTCAACTGTAGTTGTGTATTAGATATAATTACGAAGTTTTTACTGTCATTATTGTTGTATGTTTAGTACTGATGCAGGAGTTCTCTTTTTCCCAATGATACAAAAATCTGTTAAAAGCCTAACTCCCAACAAGAAAGATCAGACAGGCTACAAAAATTATAAATTTCTTAAACCCATATTGCTGAACTCACATGGCTACAACATAGCTTAAAATTTAAGAACTTTTTGCAAGCACTGTTAACTTACTGCAGAGCATGAGGTAAAGAGACAGAAAATGTCCTACTGGCAAGTAAGAAGACTTCACTATAAAATTTTAATGAACTTCTGAAGCTTGAGAGTGGATCACAATGAGAGTACAGAATCACTGGGAGCTACAGACACAGGGGATTTTACACCTGCTCTGGGGCTCTTCTTCATGAACCTCCATCAAGTTCTCATTTATTAGATTGGGAACAGAATGGGAGACTGCAGAGAGCCTCATTTGGTGGGGTAAATCTGGAGGAAGAGACTGTCACTACGAGAGGAAAGGCACAGAGCTCCATCCAGACCCTTCTTGTCTACTATTCAAAAGCTCTAGGCTGCCTGGAAGGAGCAGCAAACACTGTTGCCCCAGGACACAGGTGAGAATCACTGTGACTGAGTGAAGAGCAAAAGAAAAATAATAATAAAAACCCTAACACTATGGGTGGAGAAAGTTTTGGGTGCAAAAACTAAAGCAACACATTTGGAAGTCTCTTAACTTTGGAGGAGAGCAGGACATTCTCTCTCAAGAGTACCAAAGAAAGAAGACATAGTCTGTCTGCTACACATCGGAGATACTACAAAGAAAATTACCACTGCAAAGACACAGGCATACAGTGCTTGCCTAACACTGAAAGTCCATCATGAAAACGGAGATCTGCCCCTCTTCCCCATGTTCCCTCATCTCAAAACCATGCTAGCAAGAACCAAGTAACAAGTAATAGCAATCTGTTGCTGGGAGAGGGAAAATCATATGCAGAAATCCAAGCAGAATGAATATTAAAATCAAAACAAAAATAAAACACTATTAGACACATTATATTTAAATTGCTTAAAATCAAAGATACAGAGTCAATTTTGTAGGCAGCCATTAAAAAAGAAATATAATATGCTGATAGAGGATCAAAGGCAAGAATTAGAGCAGATTTCCTGTCAGAAACTATGCAACTACAATACAAAAATCCTGACATCATTAAAGTACTGAAACAGACAAAAGCAAAAAGTCAAACCAGGATATTACATACAGCAAGAATAAGTTTTTTTTAAATTAAAATAAGTATTTTTTTTCAGAGGAACAAGTTCTAAGAAAATTCATTACCAGCATACTTGCCCTATACAAATATTAAAGAAAATTCTTCAGAGAGAAGGAATATAGCAGAAATAAATGTGAAATAAGAAAGAGTTTCAGAAATGGTCTCAATGGTCTAAATAAAGATAGAGAAAATATTTTTATTCCTATTTTTAATCACTCTAAATATAATTGACTGTCCAAGCAAAAATAGTAGCAATGCATTGTAGATGTATTGCATATGTAAAAATAAAATATATGTCAATAATAATGCAAAACAGGAGAGGGAGGAATTGTAAGTATACTGCTGTGTATACTTGTGTATACTGCATGAAATTGTATAGCCTTATCCAGATGTAGATTGTGATAAGAAAATAAATAAGAAGACAGTACTGTAGTTAAAATGGAACAATAAAAAATACACCCAATTATTCTAAAAGCAGGCAGTAAAAGAGGAAAACTAGAACAAAGAAGAGATGGGACAAATAGAAAACTACTAGCAATCTGCTAGATTTTAAACCAACCATATAAATAGTATAAAATGCAAATGATCTAAACACAGCAATTAAGAAAGAGATTATCAGATTGGATATAAAAACTAGACCCAACTATATGTTGTCAACAGAAAAGTCACTTTAAATATAAAGTTATCAGTGGATTGAAAGTAAGAGGATGGGGAAAAATATACCTCACAAACATTAATCTGAAAAAGAGCTTTATTAACTATATTAAAGATTTAGGAAAATCATCAGGGATAATGGAGGTCATTCCAGAATGATAAAGAGTTCAATACATCCTGAAGATAGAATAACTGTAAACATTTTTGCACCTAATAACAGGACTTCAGAATTCATAGAGCAAAAGCTAATAGAACTGAAAGCAGATTAAAAAATTAAGAAATTTGGTTGAAGATTTTAATGCTTCTCTCTCAGTAATGTTAGAATAAGTAGGTAGATAGTACAAACAGAAAAGACCTAGAGAATACTATTTGTTCTTCAGTCTATTAAGTCAACCTATTTCATCTAATTGTCATTTAAGGCAGGGGTCCCCAATCTTTTTGGCATCAGGGATAGGTTTCATGGAAGACAATTTTTCCACAGACAGGGTGGTGGGGTGGGGGTTTGGGATGGTTCAAGTGGTAATATGAACACTGGGGAGTGATGGGGAGCAGCAAATAAAGCTTCACTCGCTCACCCACTGCTCACCTCCTGCTGTGAGGTCCAGTACCTAACAGGGACAAGCCCCAGATCAGTACTGGTCCACGGGCCAGGGTTTGGGGACCCCTGATTTAAGGAAAAATCCACCAAACAGCAGAATACATGTTCTTTTCCAATGCACATGGACTGTTACCACAGAGGTGAGGCGTAAGGTATAAGTTGTGGAGGATGCCATTTCTTTTTTCAATATGCATGACTAAAAGACACAGATGGAAGAACTAGTGATATAAATATATATTATATATTTATATATATTTGTATGTATGTTAATTTTATGTGTCAGCTTGACTGGGCTAAGGGATGCCAAGATAACTATTATTTTAAGGCAATTTTCCTATATGTATACCTTTACATCAGTACCACACTGTTTTGATTACTGTAACTTTATAAATTTGGAAATTTGAAGTGTGTGGTTTTCAAATTTGTTCTTTCTCAAAATTATTTTGGCTAGTCCAGGTCGCTTAAGAGTCCATATAAATTTTAGGATGAATTATTCTGTTTCTGCAAAAAACACATGAATTTTGATAGAGAGTGCATTGAAACTTAGACTGCTTTGGAGAGTACTGACTTATTAACAATATTAAGTGACAATGAGTTTTTAGCTATGACACAACAAGCAACAAAGGCAAATATAGGTAAACTGGGCTACATGAAAATTAAATAATTCTCTGTGTCAAAGGACACAATCAACAGAGTGAAAAGGCAACCTATGGAATGGAAGAGCACATTTGCAAATCATATATCTGATAAAGGGTTAAAATGTAGAATATACAGAGAACTACATGTCAACAACAAAAAAGCAAACAACCTGATTAAAAATGGGAAAATTACTTGAATAGACATTTCTTCAAAGAAAAATTCAAATGGACAATAAGCACATGAAAAGATGCTCAATATAACTAAGCATTAGGGAAATATAAATCAAAACCACAATGAGACACCACCTCACATCCATTATGGTGGCTTCTATCCAAAACAAAAATAAACACAGAAAATAATGTGTTGGTGAGGATATGCAGAAATTGGAACCCCTATGCACTGTTCATTGGAAAGTAAAATAATTTCACTGTTATGGAAAACAGTATGGTAGTTCTTCAAAAAAATTAAAAATTGAATTACCACTTCTGACTATAAATACAAAATATTTTTAGGAAGGGTCTTAATGATATATTTGTACACCCATGTTTAAAGCAGCGTTATTCATAATAGCCAAAAGTTGGAATCAATCCAAGTGTCTATCAATGAATGAAATGATTAAAAAATGTGGTCTATACTTTGGAACAATACTCAGCCTTAAAAAGGAAGGAAATTCTGACACATTCTACAAGGATGAATCTTGAGAACATTTTGCTAAGTGAAATAAGCCAGTCACAAAAAGATAAATACTGTACTATACCACTTATGTGAATTAGCTAGAGTACTAAAATTCATAAGACAGAACGGAGAACTGTGGTTGCCAGGGTTTGTTAGGAAGTGGAGAATAGGAGCTGTTGATTACTGGGTATAAAGTTAGTTTTGCAAGATGAATAGAGTTCTAGAAGTTGGTTGCACAACAATACAAATGTACTTAACTTTACTGAACTATATACTTAAAATGGATAATTGGTAAATTTTATGTTATGTGTTTTCTTTACTACAATTAAAATTTTAATTTTAAAATGACAATTCATATATTATCCCTTAAAGTACATCTGTTTTCAGTTTTTTTAACAGTATTTTAATATCATTATGAAAAACAGACATTTATATCTAGATGTTTTAAAGGAAATTTGCAGCACCAGAATGCGAGCAAATATATGGGAGATTGGTAGATACCTAAAAATAGAGGTTATGACAGGCAGTTTCTGAAATGACTTTAATTATGCCCTCCATCTTGATGTTCATTCTTTCATATCATCTCCTCTTCTTGAGTGTAGGCTGGACCTAGAGGCTTATAATTAATGGAATATAGCAAAAGTGATATTATGGAATTTTTAAGATTAAGTCATACTGTAACTCCCCACTTGTTCTCATTCTCTCTCAAGGCCTCTCTCTCTCTCCCCCCCGTCTCTCTCTGCCTCTTCACACTTGCTCACCCTGATGAATTATGTCGCTATGTTCTCAGTTGCTCCATGAAGAGGACCACAGGCAAAATCTGAAGGAAGCCAGCAAAGAATGAAGACCCTCAACCCAAAGCCCACAAAGAATCACATCCTGCCAATGCCCACATGAGTAACCTTGGAAGGGGATCTTTTCTCAGTAGAGCCTTGATATGACTCATGCCTTGGCCAACACTCTGAACTCTTACGAGAGATTCTGAGATCCAGAAGACCCAATCAGGCCAAGCCCAGATTCCTGACCCACTTAAATTCTGAGATTATGGTTTTTCATGCCACTAAATTTTGGGATGTTTTGTTACACCAAAATAGGTAATGACTATGACAAATGACATTGAGTGAGACAGAAAAAAAAAAATATGTAAAAGAATTAGAAGAAAGTTCAAAGAAGACAATAATCTCCAAGAAGACTGGCAGAAATAATACCCTAAAGGTTGGAACTCAGCATGTTCCTAAAGTTTCCTACACATATAACACATGTGTTGAGGGTTTTGAAGCAATGGAATGGGAAGGAATGGAAAGCAATGAAGCAGCTTTCTCAATCATTAGTAGAGATATCCACTTCCATTTTCTGAATGAACACTGGGAGTGTGAAGCAACATTTGAACTGCATGAATTTTATACCTGGAATCTCACAAGAGAAAATTTGGTCCTTGCTAATCGCCAGAAATCTACATTGATCAACCATATAACATAATCAGTCAGTTCCATTAATCTTCAATGCCAGTAAATTCTCTGTAAATCCTTAGCTGAATTACTTATCTTCTCTGGTTTTTCCAATGCCTGTTTGACTAGCCAACTCTAATGATAAGTAGGCAAAGCTACTTTTCATTTGAAATGTGTGTGATACTAGATATAAATATTTGCAGGTGACAAAATAAGTTATTTCACTAGATTTAGTAAATGATCAACAGTTTATATTCTACAACCTAATTTCTTAGCAAGTAAAAGACACCTACATCTGAATGTGTCTTCTAATCTGTGCTTCCTCCCAAGTTGTGAATTAAGCAAGGTATTTCACTGGCTGTACAATGTGGTCAGCATGATGGAAGTCACAAGTCCAAACCTGTGTACTCACTGCAAAGGTAAATAAGTGAATCAGTATATAAATAAACGACACTGTATACCTGTGCTATTAAACATTGTCATGAGTGACTATTGAAATTAAAATTAAATTAAATTAAATTAAATTAAATATTTCACTCCTCAGTCACACTAAACATATTTTAAGTTCTCAATAGCAATATGAGTTTAGTGGCTACTGAACTGTACAGCACAGGTATAGAACGCTTTCATTATCACAGAAATTTCTATTATACAAACTTCTTTCAACATCATCCTCTTTGATTTTCCCATCTTTAAAATAAAGGTGAAAATCCCTGTCCACTTCACAATATGTAGGATGGTCAAATGTGAAAATGAGTGTAAAAGCTCTTTGTATTTATAACAGCATATTACTATCATTATTGTTTCCATTGTTTTGATTCATTTTTATCAATGAAAATATGAAACCTCTGGATGAATTTATAGGACTCTTCTCAGAGGTAAACATTCCAGCTTACCTAAACGTATTTGCAAAATGAGATGTTTTATACTTACATTCATATATTACTATTTTTAATATTTTTAAAATCATGTTTTTACCACTGTAATCCATGCAATTTTACTTTGTTTTCTAAATAAATATCCTTCTAATAGGATAAGATTTTTAAATTATATTGATTGGTATTTACAAAACATTTTGATTAACAAAAATGCACAAGTGTGTCATACATTGTTTTTAATAATATGATAATCACTTGAAAACACATTTTAAATTAATAAATAAATTTAAATTAAAGAATATTAATGGTAACTCCAAATATATATATATATAACTTCACAAGGGGTGGAAAATATGTCATGTACAAAACTGAGGACCTGCAATTTCTATTCACTTAAAACTTGATGTAGGTGAATTGAATGATTATAAAATCACACCAGTATATCACTTATTGAAATCTTCCTTTTTCTTTTTATTTAGAGACCTGAAAAATCGTCCATCTGTATTCTAGTTTCTAGCAATGGTATCTTTCACATAGGTATTTAAGAATAATAGGTCTATTTGTTCTTCTTATATAGCACTCAGAACAGAAAGTACTTTGCAGAATCCCTAGCTGTTTTGAAGATACTGTTCCTGAAAATTACAAGCCCCTTAATAACTCTATGTGGGCTCTGATTTTTTATAACTTAAGTGCTCACCTCATCTCTCAGTGCTTTTATTACTCTGTCAACATTTTGTGGTCCCTAAGAAGTTGGAGAGAAAATTTAAGCAACACAAAAATGTCAGAATGAGATATTCCTCCAATAATATGTGCATGGGTAACACTAAAATAAAACAATTATGCTTACATCTGTAATTAAGAATGTTGCCCACAAAAGGTGAGATTAATTTTTTTAAATTGTGCTGTTATGTTCAGTACTTCTTGTAAGAGAAATTGGTTATTTTTATATGAGTATTTATGTTATTGTGTTATCATAATTTTTAATAAGTATAAACTAATGTACTAATAAAATTTATATATTAGTATAATGCAAATTATACTAATATGATTTAACCCATTGATTAATATAAGTTAATTTAATGCTATGATATAATATTAATTGTATTATTCAATATGTTATTGGCATATAATTTTAATGTCAGAGACTTTGAATTTTGGTTATTCTGGGGCACAAGAAACAATTATTATTAGACATCTAAATATAATTTTAAAAAATTGCTGACACATTTTATATACACATTATGTAAATATAATATATATACATGAATTTCTATATACATAAATCTTAAGTGTTTTATAAATATATAAATATATACATGTATGCATTGATTTACAAAATAAAACATAGGCATCAAATAAGTATGTTTATGAAATATGATCAGTTGTCCAGACTGCAGTCAAGAACAAGATGAAAATCAATGATCAAGAATTAATAAAATGAATCTTTCTGGGATGAAGGAACATTTGAGATAAAGATGGCTTAAAAACTACCATGGAAATAAATATGCAGAGGGCCTCATCTTGGTACTTAGCCCTGTAGGAAATCTTAATTGTCAAAGTTAAAGAAAATAAATAAAATTTTCTAAGCATTTTCAGAGAAACAAGCACAAATCCAATCCATGCTAAAAAATGTTTTATGTTGGTGGCACACTTTTCTTCTGCATCAGTAATGCTAGAGAGCTATAAGATAATGTAGAGGGACATGTACATATATATATTTATATAGCTATGCATATATATGTATGCATGTATGTGCTTATTTATTTATTTATTTAAAATCCTTCAATCTATAATACATAAATTATGGCACCAAGTGGATATTTCCAGAAATATAAAATTTTCAAAATGCAATATAAAAATTTTAAAACCTCTTAAAGATGTACTCCAGATGACTAAGAAATTAATCATGTTAAAACATCAGTAATAAAGTTAAAATAAACAAACAAAAACCTCTGTTTCCTAAAACATGGAGTAGAAGACATTCTCTACTCTTCCTGCTAACTACATTGAAAAACACCAGAAAGAAGAAGGCAGACTAGCAAGGGACCTTGGCATCCAGTGGTGAATTTTATGGGTTTTCTCTTTTCTTCATATATTGTAGACTTGGTGCTGCAAAAGGCAATAACTTGTAAACACCAAATGGACACAGGCTGAAAAGAAGCCCAAAAAAGCCTGCTCCTCTCTAGTAAAAGGACCAAAAGAAAGACAGTCTAGCAAGATAAAATACTTTCAGAAAACAGCCACTTTGCTCCATCACACACAAAATTGTTACCCCATCTCCACCCACATCAGCAAACACCTAGAGTAGAGCTCTAACTTCCACCATCTACTGGTTATAAAAAGTTGCCCAAACCTGCTCTCAATGAGAGTGGATCAAAGAAATCTAAGTGGTGAGGCAGAACATTCACATTGCAGAACAAGTGGGAATCCATTCCCACCTAAGAGTAACAAGGTAACCCTTCTTACTCTTGACTGAGGTGATATCAGAGTGGGCCTAGTAGAGAGTCAGGACTTCATCACTACTCAATGGTAAAAAGAAGTCCCTCCTCCTCTCCAGTGTCAAAGGAGGCTGAGCGGGGGAATATGAACTTCCACTCTATCCTAACATTCCCCCTTCCCCTGCCAGAGCAGAGTCAAAGAAGGCCAAATAAAACAAAATTTAAATGAGATGCAGAGTCCCATACATAGTTTCCAAAATATCCAGGGTTAAAAAAATCTCCTTTAAAAAAAATAAAAACTCTTGACATAAAAAGAAACAGGAATATATCAACTTGAAATAGTAACCAACAGGTGCCAACAGCTAGATCATACATGTTAAAAATATCTGACAACACTTTTAAATCATCCATCATAAAAATAAACAATTATAAAGACACGATACAATTTTTTTTAAAAAAGAAAATATCTGCAAAGAAACAGAAGATATAAAGAACAACTGTGAAGAGAGAACAATAGAAATCATGCAATTTGGATAGGAAAAAAAAATCTGCAAAAGTAACACAAAAACAGAGCCTCAGGGATCATTGAAACAGTTACAAACAATCTAACATTCATGTTATCAGAGTCTCAGGAGAAAACAGAAAAGGGCAGAGAGGAAAAAAGTATTCAAATAAGTCAATGTTGAAAAATTCCCCAAATTGGCAAAAGATATTAACTTATGTATTCAAGAAACTGAGCAAATCCCAAACAGGATAGGCTCAATGAAATTCATGTCAAGACATATAAGTGAATTTTTAAAACTAAAGAAAAACAATTTTTGAATGCAGACAGAGAGAAATAACACTTTGCTTATAGGAGAAAAACAAATTGAGTGGCAATAAATTTTTCATCAGAATCCATGGAAGCTAAAATTAAGTGGCATATTTTTTAAATACTAAAATAAAAGAGCTGTCATTTCAGAATCTATATCCAACAAAAATATCCTTCAGAAATAAAAAGGAAATCAAGACAGTCTCAGATGATGGAAAATAAAACAAAAGAACAAAAGAGAAACAATAACAACCAAAGAGGATTGTTACCAGACAACTTACCATGAAAGAATGGCTTAAGGAAGTTATGTAAACAGAAAAGAAACGATAAAGAACACATTTTGGAACATCAGGAAGAAAGGAAAAGAAAAGAAAAAGCAAAACTATTACTAGGTACAATAGTCTTTCCTTTGTCTATTGAGTTTCTAAATTATATCTGATGATTAAAGCAAAAATTATAACATCATCTATTATAGCTCTCAATTAATACAGATAAAATATTTAAGACAAACATATTATAATTGAAGGAAGATAGAGA
Organism: Lipotes vexillifer; assembly: GCF_000442215.2. Taxonomy (NCBI): domain Eukaryota; kingdom Metazoa; phylum Chordata; class Mammalia; order Artiodactyla; family Lipotidae; genus Lipotes; species Lipotes vexillifer. The sequence continues at coordinate 420,000 of NW_006779624.1, forward strand.
TATGTAAAGGGAGAGAATTTTTCTACACTTTACTCAACTGGTAAAATGTTGATACCAGTAGAATGTTATAAGTAATGCATATATAATTCAATATCTAGAGCAAATATGTTTAAATTCTATACAAAGAGATACATTTAAAGACATCATAGATAAATTAAAATGAAATTCTAAATTATGTTCACGTAACCCACAGGAAGAGAAAAAAAGAAAACAGAAAAGTGAAAAACATAGGAAACAATAGGAAACAAAAAACAAAATGACAATCATAAGCCCTAACATAACAATAATTACATTATAGGTAAATTATCTGAATTCAACAATTAAAATACAGACTAAAAGAGTGGATTGCAAAAGAGTGAATTGCACATAGCAAGAAACTCACTTAAAATATAATGATACATGTAGGTGAAGTGAAAATATTTATAAATAATATTCAAATAACAAAAAGAAGGCAGGAGAGGCTATATTAATATACCAGACAAAGTAGATTTCACAGCAAAGAAAATTACCAGTAACAGAGTGGTTCATTGTACAATGATAAAAGGATCAATCTGCCAGTAAGACAGTAATACTAAATGTGTATGCATCAAACAACAGAACTGCAAAATATATGAAGCAAAACTGACACACTGAAAGAAGAAATAGATCAATCCACAATTAACTTTTCCACACTCACCTCTCAAAAAGTGCTAGAAAACTGGACAGAAAACTGGCAAGATTGTAAAACAAGTCTGCATATCATTATAAACCAAGAGGATCTATAGACCTTTATAAGATACTTCACCTAACAACAGCAGATTACACATTATTTCTATAAAACATATATCAAGGCCTTCCCTGGTGGCATAGTGGTTAAGAATCCACCTGCCAATGCAAGAGACACAGGTTCAATCTCTGGTCCAGGATGATCCCACATGTTGCAGAGCAACTAAGCCCAGGAGCCACAACTACTGAACCTGTGCCCTAGAGGCCATGAGTCACAACTACTGAGTCCATGCACCACAACTACTGAAGCCCTCATACCTAGAGCCTCTTCTCCACAACAAGAGAAGCCACCACAATAAGGATTATGCTCACCACAACAAAGAGCAGCCCCCATTTACTACAACTACAGAAAGCCCACACACAGAAATGAAGACCAAACACAGCCAAAGACAAACAAATAAACAATTTAAAAAATATATCAAAATAGACCATATTTAAACCATGAAACAAACTCAGAATCTTCAAAAGAATTTAAATCATACAGAGTGTAGTCTCTGACCACAGTGACATCAGAGTAGAAATCAATAATAGAATAATAACAGGACAATCTTCAAACACTTGAAAACTAAACATTAGCTTCTAAATAATTCATGGGTCAGAGAGAAAGTCTGAAGGGAAAGAAAAACTACATTTCTCTGAATGAAAATAAAATTACCATCTCTCAATATATGTGGGTGCAGCTAAAGTAGTGAAGAAGGGAAATGTATCTCACTTAAATGCCTACATTAGCAAAAAAGAAAAGACTTAAATTAATAATCTAACCTCCCATATTAAGGAACTATAAAAAAGTGAATAAAAATAAACCCAATATTTGCAGAAGTAAAGAAATAACAAAAACACAAATAGAAATTAATGAAGTGAGAAACAGAGAAACAATGGAGAAAATCCATGTAACAAAACTAGTTCTCTGATAAGATCAATTAATGACAAGCCCCTAGCATAACAGACAGGAAAATAAAAGAAAACATCAATGTCATGATGAAGTAGGGGATACCTCTAAGCCTCCACAGACTTCAAAGGGATAATAAAGGAATAATACAACAATTCTACAAAAATTAATTTGACAACATATATGAAATGGACCAGTTCTTAAAAGCACAAATTATCATTACTCAATCATCATTAAATAGATAATGTAAATAGCCCTATAACTCTTCAATTAAACTTAGTTTAAAAATCCTGAAAAAGAAATCTTCAGGCTCAGAGTTTCACTGGAGAACTACACCAAATATTTGAAGAAGAATGAACAATTTTAAACAAGCTTATCTAAAATATAGAAGACAGAAGACTTCCCAAGATAGCTAAAAGAAGAAAAGAAGGAGAAAAAGAAAGAAAAGAAACTAAAGAAAGCTAGAGATCAAAATCTCTCAAATAGACCCAAAATTACTTAAAATATTAGCAAATAGAATTCAGGGATATAAAAAGATACACTATGACTAACTGGGATTTACTCTAGGGATGCAAGGCTGGATCAATATTCTAGAATCAAGAAATATAATGAGCTCGGATAAACTGGGAGTATGGGATTAAGAGATGCACATTACCCTATATAGAACAGATAAACAAAAAGTTTTACTGTATAGGAGACATTCAAGATGGTGGAGGAGTAAGATGTGGAGATGACCTACTTCCCCACAAATACATCAGAAATACATCTACATGTGGAGCAAGTCCTACAGAACATCTACTGAGGGCTGGCAGAAGACCTCAGACTTCCTCAAAGGCAAGAAATTCCCCATGTACCTGGGTAAGGCAAAAGAAAAAAGATAGAGACAAAAGAATAGGGATGGCACCTGCACCTCTGGGAGGGAGATGTGAAGGAGGAAAGGTTTCCACACACTAGAAATCCCCTTCACTGGCAGAGACAGAGGGTGATGGGGGTGAAGCTTTGGAGCCATGGAGAAGAGCATAGGAACAGGGGTGCAGAGGGAAAAGCAGAGAGATTCTGGCACAGAGGATTGGTGCCAACCAGCCCTCACCAGCCCAAGAGGCTTGTTTGCTCACCCAGCTGAACGGTCTGGGGCTGGGAGCTGAGGCTCTGTCTTTAGAGGTCAGATCCCAGGGAAAGGACTGGAGTTGGCTGGGTGAACACAGCCTGAATGGGGCTAGTGAGTCACAGCTAGCTGGGAAGGAATCTGGGAAAAGTCTGGACCTGCCTAAGAGGCAAAAGAGCATTGTTTCGGCGTGTGCAAGGAGAGGGGATTCAGAGCACTGCCTAAACAAGCTCGAGAAATAGGCACAAACCATGGCTGTCAGCACAGACACCAGAAACCGTCATGAAATACTAAAGCTGCTGCTGCAGCCACCGAGAAGCCTGTGTGCAAGCACAGGTCACTATCCACACCTCCCCTCCCAGAAGCCTGTGCAACCCACCACTGCCAGGGTCCCAAGATACAGGGACAACTTCCCCAGGAGAACACATGGCATGACTCAGGATGTTGCAATGTTATGCCCGTCTCTGTTGCCGCAGGGTCGCACCCCATTGTCTACCCCTCCCTCCCCAAGTCCTGAGTGAGCCCAAATCCCCTAATCAGCTGCTATTTTAACCCTATCCTGTCTGAGCGAAAAACAGATGCCCTCAGGTGACCTACACGCAGAAGTGGGGCCAAAATCAAACTTGAAATGCAGGAGCTGTGCAAACAAAGAAGAGAAAGGGAAATTTCTCCCAGCAGCCCCAGGAGCAGCAGATTATGTCTCCACAATCAACTTGATGTACCCTGCATCAGTGGAATACCTGAATAGATAAAGAATCACCCCAAAATTGAGGCAGTAGACTTTGGGATCAAACTGTAGACTTCGGGTTTGCTTTCTATACATAATTTGTTCCTGGTTTTATGTTTATCTTAGTTTAGTATTCAGAGTTTATTATCTTTGGTAGATTTGTTTATTGATTTGGTTGCTGTCTTCCTCCTTTTTTGTTTTTTATATGGATATATATATATTTTTTTCCTTTTTCTCATTTTGTGAGTGTGTATGTGTATGCTTCTTTGTGTGCTTATGTCTGTATAGCTTTGCTTTTCCCATTTGTCCTAATGTTCTGTCTGTCCATTTTTTTCTGTTTGCTTGTTTATTTCAGTAGAGTTTTTAGTGCTTGTTATCATTGGTGGGTTTGTTTTTTGCTTTGGTTGCTCTCTTCTTTCTTTCTTTCTTTTTTTTAAATTACTTTTTAATTCTTTTTAAACTTTTAATAATTATTTTTTTTATTTTAATAACTCCTTTTCTTTCTTTCTTTCTTCCTTCCTTCCTTCCTTTTTTCTTTCTTTCTTTTTCTTTCTTTCTTTCTTTTATTCTCCCTTTTCTTTTGAGCCGAGTGACTGACTGGGTCTTGGTGCTCCAGCCAGGTGTCAGGCCTGAGCCTCTGAGGTGGGAGAGCCAAGTTCAGTATATTGATCCACCAGAAACCTCCCAGCTCCACATAATATCAAATGGTGAAAGCTCCCCCAGAGATCTGCATCTCAAAGCTAACATCCAGCTCCACTCAGCGACCAAAAAGCTATAGTGCTGGACATCCTGTGCCAAGCAACTAGCACGAAAGGAACACAACCCCACCCATTGGCAGAGAAGATGGCCAAAAACATAGTAAGCTCACAGACACCCCAAAACACACCAGCAGACGTGGTCCTGCTCACGAGAAAGAGAAGATCCAGCCTCGTCTAAATCTTCCTGATGTCCACTCCCCCAGGAAGCCTACACAACCCACTGAACCAATCTTAGCCACTGGGGGAAGACACCAAAAACAAACAGAATTACAAACCTGCAGCCTGTGAAAAGGAGACCCCAAATACAGTAAGTTAACCAAAAGGAGAAGACAGAGAAACACACAGCAGATGAAGGAGCAAGGTAAACACACACCAGACCAAACAAATGAAGAGGAAATAGTCAGTCTACCTGAAAAAGAATTCAGACTAATGATAGGAAATGTGATCCAATATCTTGGAAATAGAATAGAGAAAACACAAGAAACATTAAAAAAAAAAAAAAAAAACTAGAAGAACTAAAGAGAAAACAATGATGAATAACACAGTAAATGAAATTAAAAATTCTCTAGAAGGAATCAATAGCCAAATAACTAAGACAGAAGAATGGATAAGTGACCTGGAAGATAAAATAATGGAAATAACTACTGTAGAGCAGAATAAAGTAAAAAGAATGAAAGAATTGAGGACAGTCTCAGAGACTTCTGGGACAACATTAAACTCACCAACATTCAAATTATAGGGGTCCCAGAAGAAGAAGAGAAAAAGAAAGGGACTGAGAAATTATTTGAAGAGATTATAGTTGAAAACATCCCTAATATGGGAAAGGAAATAGTCAATCAAGTCCAGGAAGCGCATAGAGTCCCACAGAGGATAAATCCAAGGAGAAACACGCCAAGCCACATATTAATCAAACTATCAAATATTAAATACAAAGAAAAAATATTAAAAGCAGCAAGGTAATAAAACATACAAGGGAATCCCCATAAGGTTAACACCTGATCTTTTGCAGAAACTTTGCAAGCCAGAAGGGAGTGGCAGGACATATTTAAAGTGATGAAAGGGAAAAAAACTATAATCAAGATTACTCTATCCAGCAAGGATCTCATTCAATTTGATGGAGAAATTAAAACCTTTACAGACAAGCAAAAGCTAAGAGAATTCAGCACCACCACACCAGCTTTACAAGAAATGCTAAAGGAACTTCTCTAGGCATGAAACACAAGAGAAGGAAAAGACCAACAATAACAACCCCAAAACAATTAAGAAAATTGTAATAGGAGAATACATATTGATAATTATCTTAAATGTAAATGGATTAAATGCTCCAATGAAAAGACATAGACTGGCTGAATGGATACAAAAACAAGACATGTATATATGTTGTCTACAAGAAATTTGCTTCAGACCTAGGGACGCATACAGACTGAGAGTGAGGGGATGGAAAAAGATATTCTTTGCAAAGGGAAATCAAAAGAAAGCTGGAGTAGCATTTATCATATTAGACAAAATAGATTTTAAAATAGACTATGACAAGAGACAAAGAAGGACACTACATAATGATCAAGGGATCAATCCAAGGAGAAGATATAACAATTTTAAATATTTATGCACCCGACATAATACCACCTCAATACATAAGGCAAATGCTAACAGCCGTAAAAGGGGAAAATGACAGTAACACAATCATAGCAGGGGACTTGAACACCCTACTTTCACCAATGGACAGATCAACCAAAATGAAAATAGAAAAGGAAACACAAGCATTACATGATACATTAAACAAGATGGACTTGATATTTCTAGGACATTCCATCCCAAAACAACAGAATACACTTTCTACTCAAGTGCTCATGGAACATTCTCCAGGATAAATCATTTCCTGGAAAAAAAATCAAGCCTCGGTAAATTTAAGAAAATTGAAATAGTATCAAGTATCTTATTCAACCACAATGCTATGAGACTACATATCAGTTACAGAAAAATATCTGTAAAAAATACAAACAAATGGAGGTTAAATAATACAATACTTAAAAACCAAGAGGGCTTCCCTGGTGGCGCAGTTGTTGAGAGTCCACCTGCTGATATAGGGGACTCGGGTTCGTGCCCCAGTCTGGGATGATCCCACATGCTGCAAAGAGGCTTGGCCCGTAAGCCATGGCCACTGAGCCTGCGCGTCCGGAGTCTGTGCTCCGCAACGGGAGGGGACACAATAGTGAGAGGCCTACATACTGTCAAAAAAAAAAAAAAACAAGAGATTAATGCAGAAATCAAAGATGAAATCAAAAAATACCTAGAATCAAATGACAATGGAAACATGACAACCCAAAACCTATGGAATGCAGCAAAAGCAGTTCTAAGAGGGATTTTTTGGAAATACACTCCTACCTCAGGAAACAAGAAACATCTCAAATAAAGAACCTAACCTTACACCTAAAGCAATTAGAGAAAGAAGAAAAAAACAAAAACAAAAACAAAAAAAACCCAAGTTAGCAGAAGGAAAGAAATCATAAAGATCAGATCAGATATAAATGAAAAAGAAATGACAGAACAATAGCAAAGATCAATAAAACTAAAAGGTGGTTCTTTGGGAAAATAAACAAAATTGATAAACCATTAGCCAGTCTCATTAAGAAAAAAAAGGAGAAGACTCAAATCAATATAGAAATGAAAAAGGAGAAGTAACAACTGTCACTGCAGAAATACAAACGATCATGAGCGATTACTACAAAAAACTATATGCCAATAAAATGGACAACCTGGAAGAACTGGACAAATTCGTAGAAAAACACAACCTTCTGAGGCTGAACTGGGAAGAAATAGAGAATATAAACAGACAACCCACAAGCACTGAAATTGAGACTGTGATTAAAAATCTTCCAACAAACAAAAGCCCAGGACCAGATGGCTTCACAGGTGAATTGTATCAAACGTTTAAAGAAGAGCTATCACCTATCCTTCTCAAACTTTTCCAAAATAGAACAGAGGGAGGAACACTTCCAAACTCATTCTACGAGGCCAACATCACCCTGACACCAAAACCAGACAAAGATGTCACAAAGAAATAAACCCACAGGTCAATATCACTGATGAACATACATGCAAAAATGCTCAACAAAATTCTAGCAAACAGAATGCAACAGTGCATTAAAAGCATCATACACATGAAAAAGTGGGGTTTACCCCTGGAATGCAAGGATTCTTCAGTACATGCAAGTCAATCAATGTGATAAACCATATTAACAAATGAAGGAGAAAAACCATTTGATCATCTCAATAGATGCAAAAAAAGCTTTTGACAAAATTAAATACCCATTTATGATAAAAACCCTCCAGAAAGTAGACATAGAGGGAAATTACCTCAATAAAATAAAGTCCATATATGAAAAACCCACAGCCAACATCATCATCAATGGTGAAAAATTGAAACCATTTCCACTAAGATTAGGAACAAGACAAGGTTGTCCACTTTCAGCACTATTATTTGACATAGTTCTGGAAGTTTTAGCCACAGTAATCAGAGAAGAAAAAGAAATAAAATGAATCCAAATCAGAAAAGAAGAAATAAAGTTGTCACAGTTTGCAGATGACATGATACTATACATAGAGAATCCTTAAGATGCTACCAGAAAACTACTAGAGCTAGTCAATGAATTTGGTAAAGTAGCAGGATACAACATTAATGCAAAGAAATCTCTTGCAACCCTATACACTAATGATGAAAAATCTGAAAGAGAAATCAAAGAAACACTCCCATTTACCACTGCAACGGAAAGAATAAACCTACCTAAGAATTCCTAAGAAACCTAGGAATAAACCTACCTAAGGAGACAATAGACCTCTCTGCAGAAAACTATAAGACACTGATGAAAGAAATTAAAGATGATACAAAAAGATGGAGAGATATGCCATGTTCTTGGATTGGAAGAATCAACATTGTGAAAATGACTATATAACCCAAAGCAATCTACAGATTCAGTGCAATCCCTATCAAATGACCAATGGCATTTTTCACAAAACTAGAGCAAAAAATTTCACAATTTGTATGGAAACAAAAAAGACCCCGACTAGCTAAAACAATCTTGAGAATGAAAAATGGAGTTGGAGGAATCAGCCTCCTGGATTTCAGACTATACTACAAAGCTACAGTAATCAAGACAGTATGGTACTGGCAAAATACAGAAATATAGATCAATGAAACAGGATAGAAAGCCCAGAGATAAACCCATGAATATATGGTCACCATTTTTTGATAAAGGAGGTGAGAATATACAATGGAGAAAAGACAACCTCTTCAGTAAGTGGTGCTGGGAAAACTGGACAGCTACATGTAAAATAATGAAATTAGAACACTCCCTAAAACCATACACAAAAATAAACTCAAAATGGATTAAAGACCTAAATGTAAGGCCAGGCACTATAAAACTCTTAGAGGAAAACATAGGCAGAACACTCTATGATGTAAATCACAGCAAGATCCTTTTTGACCCACCTCCTAGAGAAACGGAAATAAAAACAAAAAATAAACAAATGGGACCTAATGAAACTTGAAAGATTTTGCACAACAAAGCAAACCATAAACAAGACGAAAAGACAATACTCAGAATGGGAGAAAATATTTGCAAATGAAACAAATGACAAAGGATTAATCTCCAAAATTTACAAGCAACTCATGCAGCTCAATATCAGAAAAACAAACAACTCAGTCCAAAAATAGACAAAAGACTTAAGTAGACATTTCTACAAAGAAGATATACAGATTGCCAAAAAACACATGAAAAAATGCTCACCATCACTAATCATTAGAGAAATTCAAATCAAAACTAAAATGAGGTACCAACTCACACCGGTTAGAATGGCCATCACCAAAAAATTTACAAACAATAAATCCTGGAGAGGGTGTGGAGAAAAGGGAACCCTCTTGCACTGCTGTTAGGAATGTAAATTGATACAGCCACTATGGAGAATAGCATGGAGGTTCCTTAAAAAACTAAAAATAGGAGTACCATACGACCCAGCAATCCCACCATGGGGCATATACCCTGAGAAAACCATAATTCAAAAAGAGTCACGTACCACAACATTCATTGCAGCACTGTTTACGATAGCCATGATATGGAAGCAAACTAAGTGTCCATCGACAGATTAATTGATAAAGAAGATGTAGCACATATATACAGTGGAATGTTACTCAGCCTTGAAAAGAAAGGAAATGAGTTATTTTTAGTGAAGTGGGTGGCCTAGAGTCTGTCATACAGAGTGAAGTAAGTCAGAAAGACAAATACAAATACTGTGTGCTAACACATACATATGGAATCAAAAAAAAAAAAAAGAAAAGAAAAATGGCTCCAAAGAGCCTAGCAGCAGGACAGGAATAAAGACATAGATGTAGAGAATGGACTTGAGGACAAAGGGAGGGGGAAGGGTAAGCTGGGAAGAAGTGAGAGAGTGGCATGGACTTATATATACTACCAAATGTAAAATAGCTAGTGAGAAGCAGCCGCATAGCACAGGGAGATCAGCTCAGTGTTTTGTGACCACCTAGAGTGGTGGGATAGGGAGTATGGGAGGGAGACACAAGAGGGAGGAGATATGGGGATATATGTATATGTATAGCTGATTCACTTTGTTATAAAGCAGAAACTAACACACCATTGTAAAGCTATTATACTCCAATGAAGATGTTATAAAAGAAAAAACTAAAAGTCTTCTGCACAAATAATAAAAGACTTTAGCCATCTGAAAAAAAAAGTTTTACTCTATAACATAGGGAACTATATACAATAACTTGTAATCAACTATAAAGGAAGAGAGTGAGAAAAAAATAATATAGGGTATACATAATATATACACATGTTTGTGTGTGTGTGTGTGTGTGTGTGTGTGTATATATATATATATATATATATATATATATATATATATATATATCTCTAAATCTCTTTGTATATATATATATATATATATATATATATATATACATCTCTGAATCACTTTGCTGTACACCTGAAAGTAACACAATATTATGTCAACTACACTTCACCTAAAATAAAAGGAAAGAAATATAACCAGCTATATTAATAGGCTAAGAAAAAAATATGTATAATCTTAACAATCGATGCAGAAAAGCATTTGACAAATTTCAACACCAATTTATTATAAAAATTCTCAGAGAACTAGGAGTAAAGGACTTCTCCATTTTGATTAAAAAATCTACAAAATAATCTATAGCTAACATCATACTTAATGATGAAAGAAAGAATATTTTTTCCTCTAAGATTAGGAATATGGCAAAGCAATGCAGTTTCTCCACTGCAGTTTAACATAGAAATGGAAGTTCTAGCAAACAAGATATAGTAAGAAAAGGAAAAAAAGGCATATATACTGGGAAGGAAGAAATAATTTCTATATGCAGAAGATTTGATTGTCTACTTAGAAAACCTCCTCAAAATTATGCAAAATCCTTAGAATTTATAGGTGAGTTCAGAAATGTCTCAGAGTGTATGATAAACATAAAAACATCAGTTACATTTCTACATGCTATCAATGAATACGTGAAAGTTTAAAATGAAAAGACTATACCAGTTACAAACCCTTAAAAACCAGAAATACTTATATTACATCTAAAAAATATGTACAACCTTTATATGTTGTAAATTACAAAATTCTGTTAAAATGGAAGATCATCTAAGAAATGGAAAACATAACATGGTCATGAATTGGAAGACAACATAGGAAAGACAAATTTTCTGTAAATTGAAATAGACATTTAACACAACTTCTATCAAAATCCTAGCAAGCTATTTTGTAGACATATACAAGATTATTCTAAAATTTATACAGAATGACAAAAGAAATAAAATAGCTAACACTTCTAAAAAAATTAAAAAGTGTAAAAATTATCAGTCTATCTGATTTTAAGACTAATTTTAAAGCTACAGTAATTAGGACTATTTGATATTATCAAAGGGTTAGACACAAAGATCAATAGAATAAGATAATCCAGAAACAGATCTACAGAATTACAGCCAACACATTTTTGACAAAGGGACAAAAACTATTCAAAAGAGGAAGAATAGATTTTTCAATAAATTGTACTGGAATAGTATGTACCTATAGGTAAAAAAAATAAATAAACTAAATCTCAAAACTAATACAATTTAAATCAAAATGGACTGTCAACTTAAATAAAAAACAAAAAATTACAAAACTTTTTGTAAACGTAGGAGAAAATCTTTGAGACTTCAGCCTTGGTGAAGAATTCTTAAACATGACAACAGAAAGATATCCATATAAGAAAAGAAAAAAGATAAACTGGATTTTGTCAAAATTAAAAACTTCTGTTTTGTGTGCGACCCTGTAAAGAGAATGAAAAAATAAGCTATACATTGGGAGAAAATATTTGCAAACCATATATCTGATAAAGGACTTCGATCAAGAATTCATAATGAACTCACACAACTCAAGAAAAAAATCTAATTACAAAATAGGCAAAATAGTGGGAGAATTCATGAATGGTATGTGAGAAGATGTTTAATATCAATAGCCAGTAAGAAAATACAAATTAAGACCACAATGAGATGTCATTATACATCTATTAGAAAATTAAACGTAGTGACCATGCCAAATGCTGGAGAGAATGTGAAGAAATTCAATCTCTCACACATTGCTGATGGGAAGGTACAATGGTAGAGCCACTATAATAAAACAGCTGGGCAATTTCTTTGAAAACTAAACTATACATTACCATACAACAGATCAATTGTACTTCTGGGAATATATCCCAGAGAAATAAAAACTTCTATCCACACAAAAACCTATACCTGATTTTTCACAGCAATTTTATTTATAATAGCCAGAAACTGAAAGCAACAAAAGTGTCACTTTTAAACAGGAAATGTTAAACAAGTGTAGTGTCTCCATATCACGGAGTACTATTAATCAATAAAAAGGAACAAAAAATCTATTTATGCAGCAACATGTATAGTTCTCAACAGCAAGGTGCTGAGTGAAAAAAGCTAATCTCTAAGGGTCACATGCTGTCTGTTTCCATTTTGTAACATTTTTAAAATGACAAACTTATAGAGATGGAAAACTAATGCTTGCCAGAGTTTAGGTATAGTAAGGGGTTTGGTCATGACCATAAAGAGGTAGCACAATGGAGATCTTTATGGTAATTAAGTAGTTCTGTATCTTGATTGTGAATTGCAGTGGTGGTTTCATGAATATTCATATGTGATAAAATGACAGAAATATATTCACATTTTACGGTGCTATAATTTTCCTGATTTTGCTATTGTGCTGTAGCTGTATAATATATAATCTATGGGGGAAATTGGATGAATGGTATCTGAAAAATATCTGGGCTATCTTTGCAACTTTCTCTTACTCTATAATTATTTGAAAATAAGAGATTAGCAACAACAACAAAAATTGACCAAAAATAATTAAATAAAATAAATACAGGGCAATGAGTTAGTAAACTAGCAAACTTTTGTGTTACTAGTAAATCATTGTTTATACAGTATTAAGGAAAATGATTAAAACATTTGAATACAGAGCAAATTGATGGTTGCATGTCCCCACTCTCCTCATTTTTAATATATAATTTCCACAACTCAAATAAAAATCTCAGTGGGTTTTTGTTGGAATAGGACCAAATTCTCGTAAGGTTTGCCTAGAAGAATAATATAAGCAACATTCTCAAGAAGATTTGGGGCAGGAAAAAAAAAAAAAACTAACGTGTGGCAGCAGGGATTTGGAGGAGGCCTGGAGGAGCAGGGAAGATGAGCTTGTACTAGAAAGACATCAAAATATATAATAAAATTACTATAACTAAATTGGTATGTTATTGACCAGAAAATAACACAGAGATATTTGGCACTAATTAGAAAGTCCAAAAACAAACAAATTTTTTAAAAAGAAGGTTATGTCCTCTAAAGTGTTAGTCCTCAAAATGTTAGTGACAGAATATGCCAGGAGCCAAGAATATGGGTTTAGGAATCAAGTAAGCTTAGATGCAAATCTTGGCTCTCACATTATCTAGCTGTGTGACACTGAGTGAATTATTTAACCTCTCAAAAACGTATCTCAGACACTTGTAAAGTAGTCAGGATTAATATTGCTCTTAAAAAGAGATATGAGTATTGAGACAATGCATATGATCTGCTGAGTGCCCAACATGTAGCAAGTTTTAATACATGTGTCACAGCATTTGCAAGACTGAGAGGAAATAATTTATTTGAAGTTAATGTAATCAGTTGACTTTTCATCTCTTCCATGTATAACACCTATGGGTTTGATGAACAGAGAAGTTCAATAAAACAGCCCACTTCAAGAGCCTTTGTAGGTCAAAACAGAGTCATAACTCTTCAGTTAATTATTGTGAATCGAAGGAGAAACACAGAAAGGAAAGGAGAGGGCATTCTATTTGGAGAGTGATGAAGCAAGCAAAAGCTGAGTGTCAGGAGGTTTAAGATGTGAATTAAAAGAAGATCAGCCTAATAGATCATAGGGTTTCTTTTGGTACTAGCAGGAGAAAATTCTATATGAAGAGAATTGGGAAACAGTCTGATTTTTAAGAGAAGTAAATTTCTATTCAGCTTTACAAAGTTATGGGTCACAGCACAGGTTATGGAGGTAAAGAATATGCTCATCTGAAATTGCACAGAAGAGGTTGAAGAGATCAAAAACATGAACAGAGCACAAGTGAATATGAAAGTTCCCTCCAGGTTTCCTACATTAGATTTTCCCTAACTCTTGACCTATCATTAAAAGAGATTAGAACTGCCAAGAAATTGTGTGTGTGCGTGTGTGTGTGTGTGTGTGTGTGTATGTGTGTATGTGTTTGGTTAGTTGAAGTGTTGTTTTCAGTGTAGAGTGCAGTGTTATCTGTATATTAGGGGTCAGAATAATATTCTACCAAAGTGAATTTCTATAGGATAGTTGTGATTCATAACACAACACTACACAAATAGATAGCAGCATTTAGATATCAAACCATTTCTTGCCAAAATCTGCCAAAATGTTTTTCTATTAGTCATTAACTACCACATTATAAAATAGATTCTAATTTGTTATTCAGTTCTTGATGCTATTAAGAAAGGAAAATACAAACTGAGCTTGTACCAAGATGCAAAATTAATTCAACTAAACTCGTAAACACAGATGCAATAAATGCAAGTCAAAACATAACATTTTCATAGGCGATTCAGCATTTACATTTCTGAATGGATTTTTAGAATTATAATTATCCAATTTAGAAGGCAAGAAGACAATTTCCTTATGAAAATAAAGTCTCACCAAACCTGATCAAAATGCACTTGGGGACCTTATACTAATTTTTGATACTGGAATTGGAGACAATCTTAGAGTAAGGATTTCAGGACATGAACCATAGAGTAATTTGTACTTTTCCCTATCACTAGGCAATAACTTTAAAATAATCATCTCCTATATTCACACATATACTCATTCCATGTTTCTTCTTATTTCCATTGGTAAGTATTAAACAAGCACAAATTGGAGGAAGCATGAGTTTTGTGTTTAGTCTATAGGAGATGGTGGAAAACTGGCAGCTAATTAGGGTTCCCTGTTCCTCTAGAGAATGAACTGAGAGTACTGTGAGTATTGAAGATTAAGCAGTTTCATAAAAAGAGTTCTCAAATATTTTGGAAGTACTAATTAAAAAAAAGAAAAGAAATTGGATAAAAGTAAGCAAAGAGTGGTAAAGAATGAGGAAATAAGAAAGAGTGGTAAATTTACTGCTGACCAAATATTCCATTTGTTAAATGCATTTCCCAATCTCCTTGCAGCTGGCAACTGCCATATGAAAAATTCTAATCAATGGACTGTGAGGAAAAGTAACAGGCATCATTTCTGGACTAAGGTAGTAAAAAGTAGATATACAGGATACCCTTCCTTGTTCTGGTGAACCTAGAAATCTTGTTTAAGTTGGTATACCAAGTTCCCTTTAGCCTTGGTCCCTGATTAAGCTGATCCCCTTGGTGTGCCAAACTGGAATTGAAACATGAGAAAGAAATAAAGCTGGATTACTTTAATCCACTTTTTAAAAATATCCAAGTCTAGCCTCTCCTGATTAATACACATGGTGCCTGGTACAGGATCCTATGATGCAAAGTGGATAAATGAGTCTGTGAAGGATTCCAAACAGTATTAGGATTACTGATCCTTGGAGAGAGAAGGCTCTCTATCCTGGGTCTTATTGGGTCTTACTGACTTTGGGTAAAATCAAGTAAAAAAAAATAACATCCCTTTCATATACTTACAGTTTTAAAATAAACTTTATTTTTCAAGGGCTTTCAGATTTACTGAAAAGCTTCAGTATTGTTCAGAGTTCCCATATAACACTTACCCAATTTCCCTGATTGTTAACGTCTTACATTAGTATGGTACAATTGTCATAACTAATAAACAATCATTAAATAAACATTATCATTAATTAAAGTTCTTACTTTATTTGCATTTCTTTAGGTTTTATCTAATATCCTTTTTCTTGTTCCATAATCCCATCTAGAATACAAAGTCATTTATTTTTCATGTCTCCTTAGACTCTGTTAGACTTTGACAGTTTCTCAGACTTTCCTTACTTTTGATGACCTTTGTAGTTTTGAGGAGTACTCATCAGGTATCCTGTAGACTATCTTTCAATTTGTATTTGTCTGATATTTTTCTCACAGACTGTAGTTATGGATTTTGGGCAGGCATATCACATCACACCAAGAGTACCTACTATTAAAATGTCTTATCACTGATGATTTCGTCCTTAATTACCTGAATGAAGTAGTGTTTGTTAGGTTTTCCTCACTATAAACTTATTCCTTACTCTACCATTTTATACTGTACCCTAAAGAAGGAAGTCCGTTGCATACACATTTTTAGACTTAGATAATTCTTCCTGGAATCTCATGCTCCACTTATAGAATGTTCCAATATTTCTTGGTACCTTGTCTTAATGGTATCTATACAAAGGAAGACCTTCAGGTAATGAAGGTTCTAACTTGTAGAAAGATATGTTAAGCTCATGCTTCTTTAACATTTTTCTATGAAATTTCATCATAATACTTATATACCTACTCTGATAGCAACTCAGAATATTAAAATTTTAGAATTACCTAAAGGGAGGTATATTAATCTGCTCAGGCTGCCATAAAAATACCAGACTAGGTGGCTTACACAACAAAAATTAATTTTCTCATAGTTCTGAAGGTTGAAAGTCTGAGATCAGGATGCCTATATGTTTGATGAGGACTCTCTTCCTGGCTTGTAGATCACAGCCTTTCCCTCCCACAGCCTTACCTCAGTCCACTCATGTGGAGAAAAAGAGAGTGAGCGAGCTCTCTGGTGTCTCTTCTAATAAGGACCCTAACTGTATCAGATCAGTCCACCATTATGACTTCATTTAACCTTAATTATATCCTTATAGGCCCATTGCAAAATTCAGCCACACTGGGTATTCAGCTTTCAACATATGAATTTTTAGGAGAAATATTTTGAAGACACATAACTGAAGGTAAAGAAATAAAATGAAAGCCAAGGGTTTAATAAAAGACAATATATAAAATATAATTTCTCTATTACCCAATACAAATAAAATAACAGCAAATTACTGGGAAAAATGTTTTGTTTTTATTAAGACTATTTGACTACTGTCTTTGGGAAAGCAATAATATTTATCTTTCAAATGTGCACTAGGCATCCAGACATGAGTAGATATAAATCTATTCAAACCAACCCTAAAATAAGCCCCCTTATATAAACACACAGCACAATTAGAATGAAACAGTCATCTTAATACTGCTCTGCTAATGAGAGCTGCCTCTATGAAATGACTATATTCATTTAATTAAAAAACCCATTATGAATCTCATTCAAAATGCTGTTCACTGAACTCTTCAGAATAAATCTAATTTGTTTTAGTGGAGTGTTTAGAAGTGTGATTTTTATTTGTTTTCAAAGATGGTAAAACAACAGGAAAATATAATGAGCCATTCACCAAAAGAAGTCACAGTGAATGGCTTTTATAAGTTGAGAAAGCCTTAAAATCAAAAGGGAAGTCATGTCATCATAATATGTTAAGAAAAGGACAAAAGAGAGGCTCTGCTTAATACAACACAGAACAAATGAAACAATGATATAAGATGTAAAGCTTTCCTCTACTTTCTACTCACTCAGCATATTTATAAAGTTGTATTTTAACTACTCTAATTACCATATTTGAGAAGGAAACAGTACAGTAATATCTTTTGCATTAGTAACATGTTCAAATCAATGTGCTGCATAGTTTTATACATAATTACATTTCATTTAATGCATGTGGAACCTTGAGAAAAGGCTTTCAAACCCAAAGAAGTGAAGATAAATCTTTAGTCTATAAAAACTTAGAATCACAAAGTGATGAGAAAATAATGTATAATTAAATATATTATATTAGAACAAATGATTATTTTAGCAGAAAGAAAATGAGGGGCTTCCCTGGTGGCGTAGTGGTTGAGAGTCTGCCTGCCGATGCAGGGGACATGGGTGTTGTATTCCAAAATTAATTTCAAATGGAATAAGATTTAAATGTCAAAATGTAAGCAAACATTAGGACCAAAATAATATTCCAACAGATTTTTGGACAATAAAGATGATAAAGGAGTTGTAAATGATTTAGTAGAGTGGAGGAAATGACACTCCAAGGGTCTACAGAGAGCATTCTGATAAGAAAAGTGTTGATTTGTCCCACCCATCTCCGGAGAGGGTCCAGCGGAATTATAGTGGATAGTGGGAGACTAAAATTATGTTTGAAAGGTCTAGTTCTTCTGACAGCAGGAAGCAAAGGGACAGTTTTACAGATCAATAGAGCTACAGAGGCTCTGAATGTGGAGGACACCAGACCCAGTCAAGTACAGGGAGAAGGCATCAGGCTGAAACATGGGGTAAGTTGACATGCTGAACTCAGAGACTTCTCCCTCTTCTCTCAACCTACTCTCTGAAAATAGGTTGGAGATTTGAAGATTGTTCAGTAAAGCACTATCCAGAGAAAACAAACAAGCAAAACCATCAAAGGAATGGTATTTGATGAAAGGACGGTTCCCCACACCAAATGTCATACCCTGTTTTCCTCAAGATCTCTGTACAATAAAGCCACCAAGAAACAACTGTCCCCATATAAATCTTCCAATAAGCTCTTTAGTGCTTTAATTACTCTCAAAGAAATTCCCCAGAAATGATTGAAAATAAAAGGGCAGAAAACTTAAAACATTAATCCAGAAGATCTAACATATCACTAATGTAGAGAGACAACATATTCCAGTTTGCCCTTGTCAGTCCTGGTAAAGTTCATATGAAAATGATTAGGCATCTGAAGCAGCAATTTTACTTTTTTTTCCTCCTACAACCTCTCAGCTTTCTTTATCATCTCTTTTTTTCTTTTTTTTTTCTGTCAAATTTTATTTCCTTAAACTCAGTTCTAGGCCTTTTCATGTTCTCACTGTATTCTTTAATCTTAGGTAATTTGATCCATACACAAAACTTCAAATCCATCAATAGGTCAATGACTTTCAAATTTGTATTTTGGGCACATAGTTTTCATCTGAGCTCCAGGTCAAAAGATATCCAAATGCCCATTTGACATTTCTACTAAAACAAACAAACAAAAAACCCCTCAGTATCCTAATTCTAGTATTCCTTTCATCACCTCCACCTCCAACCTGGCCCTCTTCCAGGAATCTTTTTCCCTGGATGGTACCATAAAGGACCATCCAGGTATTAGAAGGCAGAATTCTTGGAGTCATCTTGACTCATCCCTCTCCAATACTCATATTGATTTTCTTATTTCTTATTTTCTTATTTCTTATTTCCATGTCTTATTGATTTTCCCTCCTATATATCTCTTGTATCTCTCTCAGTCTCTGCATTGTCACTCCTGTCACCCTGCCATTGCTCTCCTCTGAACTCACAGAATAAGCTCCTAACTTCTCTTCTACAATGTATTCTTCTCACTTCCCTTCCAATTCTTTCTGCACAGTAAAAGCCCAGTGATCTTTTTAACAGACAAATGTGATAAAATCAGTTACTTGGTTAAAATCCACTAAGGTGGGCTTCCCTGGTGGTGCAGTGGTTGAGAGTCCGCCTGCTGATGCAGGGGACACGGGTTCGTGGCCTGGTGCGGGAAGATTCCACATGCCGCGGAACGGCTGGGCCCGTGAGCCATGGCCGCTGAGCCTGCGTGTCCAGAACCTGTGCTCCGCAACGGGAGGGGCCACAACAGTGAGAGGCCTGCGTACCGCAAAAAAAAAAAAAAAAAAAAAAAAAAATCCACTAAGGTATACCAATTGCTCTTAAAACTATGAAAAAAATCTTATAAAGCCTTAAATCATCTATCTTCTCCCTACATTTCTGTCTCCTCAATCCCTTGTTCCATAGTCACAGTGGACTAGCCATAATGATCTTCCTTCAACTTTTCTAATTCAGTGGTTCTCAAAGCACGTTCTCCAGATCAGCAGCATAGCAGCATCTGAGAACTTGTTAGAAATGCGCGTGGTGTAAATTCTTGGACACTACCCCAGGCCTACTGAATCATAAGCTCTAGGATGGGGCTCAGAACTGTGTGTTTTAACAAGCTCTCCAGGTAATTCTGATGCACTCTAAAGCTTGAGGTCCACTAAACTTTTCCACATGCTGATTTCTTCATTTGCAATTATTTCCCTCCTCCCATTTCCTTACTTTTTACTTGTTTTCCATATTTCAGCTCAAGTTTTATTTCTTCTGGGGCACTTTTGCTGATGCTTCATCTTCCCCTACGTCTAGGTTAGATTTTCTTGTAATAAGCTCTTACATCTTCCTGCATTTATCATTCAAACCAACTATTAAAATGTGTTATTATATATTTGTGTGATTAGTTGATTAAATGTCTATCCAGACTTTGCAAAACAGGAGGTCCTGGATCTGATTAGATTGACTCATAATTTATCAAGAATGGTGGCACATAAAAGAAGCTCAATAAATATTACCAGCTTACTGTGAATATGGTAAACATAGAGATGAAATGGTGGTGAAACAGTAAGGTAAATGAAGCCAATTAGCACACTGCATTGTTAATGACAAGCATTCACTGATCTAAAAGAGACAATATATTATATGTCATTATATAAAACTTACTGAATCAAAGTGTCTGTTAGACAATTCTAAGTCAGTACCATTTACAAATATAAATGAAATTCAAATATACCAATTGCTGATAATCACTTAATGAGAGAAAAAAGTGCTTGGTTATACAGCATATGATTATACAGAGCTCACTTGTAAACAAGAACCTTTGTTAAGCTTTTTTTTTCCCCTTAATTTCTTTTTCTTTCAAAGCACAAGACATTTTATTCAATCTGCACTTGTGTTGCACCTCTTTTATATAAAATTTTGTATAACGTTCAACAAAAATCAAACAATAAAAGACTGAATAGTTAACTGTTTTACCTTCAGGAACAGTGATATATTGGAAAAAGCTTGAACTAAATTCCTGAAGTCCTGGTTCCTTAAATTCTGAATTTTTTGCTTGGTTACTAAGTAACATGGGGCTTCAAGAAAGACCATGCTTTCAACACCCACTTAGCTGTGCCTTTCCTACCTGTGATTGTTGAGAGACATAGAAGTTATGGTCATCTGGCTACAGGCATGCACTAAAGTGGAAGATGATTTAAGATCTGAACTGGGGCAAATGTCTAGATTGACTGATCAGACAGCAGTTGTTCATCTGCATCCCTCTGCAGAGGCTTGGGCAAAAGTAAAATACTCTATCTTAATAAGTTATGTATTTGGGTCACTGATTTTAAAAAAGAAAGGGACAGCTTAGAAAAATGACCTAGAAAATTGAAAAGTTAGGGCTTAATTGGAAGAAAAAGATAGAAAAGGTAATAGGTCTTGCTCTCAGTTTGCCAAGGAAGGTTGTGAAATTGCATTGTTTTGCATTTTCTTCAAGCCCAAAAAGGATATTATTTAGACCAAGGTCTACCCATGATGACTGGCATGAAAATATGGTCACCCTTGCTTTGTTGTCCTCCAAATGTCTTTTTCAATGAAAAAGATAATTCTAGTTTGGTGTAGTAATAAACGTATGATAAAAGACTCTGTGGAATTAAAATTTACTAGGACATTTTCTGGAAGAAATGTCTGCTTCTTTTCAGGAGCCTATCAAGGATCTGCATCTCATAACCCATGTTATTCTTCTTCCTCATTGGTAGTTGACCATTTACATTTCTGACACCATTCCCACCCTCCTTTTCTAAGCTCCTACCCTGCGTGGGGAAGACCCTCAGTAAGTATATTGTAAATGAATAATTTAAAATTCATTACAATATAATAATTTACATTTATAGTCCCTTATACATTAGACTGAACTGGAACTCTCTTATATTTATACTTGCAGTGCCTACACAAGGCCAGTGTGATTATAAGCATACAATAAATCAGTCTGAACAGATGAATCAGTGGATGAAAAAAGGTTATCAGTTAAATTTCTAAACTAGACATAACATAGTAAAGAAGGAATAGTTTGTCCCCACTCACCTTCCCTTTCACCCTATTAAACCCCTTTCTCCACTCCATGTCCTATACTGTGCCTGTTCTCATCGGTGTTTGATTTTTCTTCCCCTCACCCCATTCCTTGCCCCACCCCCCTCCACCCAGTTGCATAATCCTTACTGCCTGGGACTTTTATTGACCTGTTTGTTCCATGATGACTCAGGTATATTGACACTTTAATAGGATCAAAAAACTGAAAGATTTTAAGGTCCAAAAGAATGAATCATTAAAAGGGAATTCAAGCAATCTAATGAACATAATAATAGCTATTTGTGAACTGTGGGATGCAGAAAGAGGAGAAAGGGGGAAGGGAAAGAAGCAGCGTTTCGCCCTGCCTGCCCTAAGAAGGTACAGAGTTTCTTTGAAAAGAGGTCATTAAACGAGCATGTTGATCAATACTTCCAACTCCTTGACCATCAAAACAAAGTGAGCCTTGTAAATACGAAATATTTTTTTTGCAAGATATACATTTATTTAGAACAGTAGAAAGCCATATTTTTACATAAGATTCTATGATTTGACAGCTTTCCATGGCAGTATTTTTTTTTAGTGAATTCTATCTTAATATTTTCATTCTATGTGGCATAACAAATTATAATGGGACCACTTTTAATCAACTTGTTTTTTCATCCTGTTAATTTCCATGTCTATTTGGGACATCCATTAAAGTCAATATCCTTAATTTAATGGAAGATTTCCTTTTGAAGCTGTTACATTTTTTCTGTCTAAATTAACGCTGAGAATGTGTAATGGATGTGTTAAATAGATAATGCTATTAATGGGAAAACTGCATAAATTAAATACAAGCCCGATAATTTTCAGAGCATCTGTTTCATTTTAAACAGTTTAGATTCTCTTATGCAGTGAACAAGCAGTCTGAAGAAAATAGACCTCTACCCTCTGTTGTCTATTACACTAGAATTATAATCACTATGGCAAAAATGTTAGTCACTAAACCCTATTTTTATTTTGATAAGGATTTAGCAGAAGGAAGCATATAGGTCTCATGTGGACAACACCTTCACTCACACACCTAGCCAGGGATTTGTGTAGACTTTAGGTGGGAGTCATTATTTAAGAAAACTGTGAGATAAATAGTGAATTAAGACATTCCAGGGAATTAGATGTAAGGTTTTTAAAATGTTTAAAAGGGGTAAAAAGCAAAATGTTCTGTTCTAATTTTATGCATTCTCTTTAGAAACAAAATAACAAGACCAATATATAAAATAAGCAGTAGGAATTTTAAAAGTTTTTTTATAGTTTTCTGCTTTGCTTCTGATGTCTGATGGCATTTAGAAATAGACACAACTTTTGAGATTCTTAAATTGCTGATTATATATATATATATATATATATATATATATATATATATATATAAATGCTCTGAAACCAGCACTTTTTTTCTTTTTTTTTCTGGTAAGGTAAATGCAAGATGCCTACTTCTTACTTATTTCAGTAATGAGAAAATTCTTAGGAAGTGACCCTCACAAAATATGTTTTTTGAGTCTCTCCTAAAAATAGAGGCTAACAATGCTTGAGACTCATTAATTTGATTACTCTGGCAGCATGTATGTTCATTCTGGTGAAATAATACTAATTTTTTATTTCCAAAGCCCTCATACTCTTGTTCTCTTTTGCTTTTTCTCTTTCTTTCATATATGAAAGACACCAACACACACACAACACACATAGACACACACACACACAACACAACATTGAAGCTTGCTGGCAATCAAGCAGGTGACTTTTCTGTTGCTCATTCTATATATTAGAAAACCAAATAATCTATCACAAAAAGGTTAATGAGCATCTAGATGAGATGCAACTCAAGGATTTTAATGTTCATTTAGTGATTTTAAATGAGGTCTTGGCTTCCTTCTGTATCTGTTCCTGTGGAAAAATATCTCAGACTTCAGAGGAGCATGGAGAAACTACAGGTACAATAAAGGTCATGGTGTCTGGATGATAAATGTGCTCACTTAACTATCCATATATATTTTTTTATGCATAGAATTTTTTTTTTAAGAATCAACATAAACACTTCCAAGTTGTTGTTGGGAAATACTTAATGGCTCTGTGATTTTTTTTTTCTAGTGTATTTAAAAACAAAATTTAGATACTCAATCAGTAATTTCCAAGTGACATTAGTGAACCCAAATAACAATGTGTCAGAAGATTTTGGCAAAAAAAATACCTAATATAGCTATTATATTAAATGCATGATCTTAGGGTATTTTAGCTATATTGCTTTCATAAAATTAGCTTTTAGAGTTTTAATGGAGTAATAATGACCCATTTATAATATCCACCAAAGCCCTAGGTATCTAAATATTAAAACATATGTAAAGGGGGACATAGATGAGTTAACAAAAACAACTGTCATTAGGTGCTTCTTTCTTCCCTAAAATTCCAAAATCCAGGTAGTTTGACAGTGTGTGTGGTTGGAAAGGAAAAAAGAGTAACAAGCTTTTGGTGGCTTTCACTGTGTATGGCTTCCATTCACATAACCATGGGTATCACTGCATGCGTCAGGCTCTGTGAGGGCCACTGAGGAAACAGAGATTATCAAGAATATGCAAAAACAATAAAATCCTTACCATGACAGAAATCACAACCTATCCAAACGACAAAGTTTAAGTCTTAAAAGAAAAAGAGGGGAGGGGAAAGGAAGGGAAAGGGAAAGAAAATGGTTGCTATGGACCATTTAAACCCATCCTGACATATGCAAAAGCAGGCTGCCTATAAATAATCTCTTCCCTTAAAACTTCCATAGCACTTCTTTGTGCCACACATTTAGTACCCACCTACACTGATTTGCATTGTTCCTGCAGAAATTTCTTTACAACTTTTAAGTTAAGTTATAAAATCCTGCAAAATGAGAGTAATACCTTATAATGTTTTGATTCTCCTCTCCCTCCAAGGCATTGATCAGTCTCCTCCATAATTGCCACTAAGGTAATATTTGTTGAATTTGTTATGGAAGCAAATATAGCCTGATGCAATCAATAGAAGTTCAATAAATGTTCTTGAATATATTTTAAAAATATAATTGATAATCAGGCAAAATTATTCTATAGGCTATGTTACCGTGCAAAAAATGCTCCAGAAAGTAAAATCAGGAGCATAAAAATTGATTTAAGGGGCTTACTACTATATAAATAGTAGTAGACCTTTAAAAACTATTGTATCGGGCTTCCCTTGTGGTGCAGTGGTTGAGAGTCCACCTGCTGATGCAGGGGACACGGGTTCGTGCCCCGGTCCAGGAAGATCCCACATGCCACGGAGCGGCTAGGCCTGTGAGCCATGGCCGCTGAGCCTGAGCATCCGGAGCCTGTGCTCCGCAACGGGAGAGGCCACAGCAGTGAGAGGCCCACGTACTGCCAAAAAAAATAATAATAATAAATAAATAAATAAAATAAAAATAAAATAAAAACTATTGTATCTCTTGCGGGGTTTCAGCAGTTCTATAAAAAGACATAGGCCTCTAGGCATCTACAAATGCGTTTCTTTCTATGCTGGACCTCAACGGTGCTCACCTTTACTTGACCTGAGTCATAGTGCATAGCTTGAAGATTGCTATTAAATTCAGGCATTAGAAAGTTCCAGGACTCTCAAAGTTAACATGACACCAGATCACAGAGACAGATAATATATATAAAAAATATAGAGACAGATAAAGAGATAAACAAGATAATGAGAGATTTTCTTGGAGGTTTTGCCTTGGAAAAAAATGATTATATGTATTCAACTTTTGGGATGAGCTTTCATTGGAGTCCCCACACTTAAGATGACAATCCTCTTCCTTTTAAGCCTTCAGGAAAGAACTGATTTTCAAAAATTGGGTGTTAAATGGGAAGTACCTATGTCATTAAGTAGAGAAGAGTTAACTGACTTAAATATATCGGGTACAGGCAAAACAACCAAACAAAGTACAAAAAAAGTATTAAATGTATCTTCAACTACTGCTCCATATTATCCTCTAGCCTTATCATTAAATTATAATTCTAATCATTAAAAACAAGCCAGTAGCTTTAAAAATTCTTTTTATTTGCTTAAAATCTCCCAAATTGACTACTTCAGAGTCTCAAAGAAACGTTGCACCATAAAAATATATAACATGCTAAAACCTAGAAAAAAGATAGATAGAAAGGAAGGAAGGGAGGGAGGGAGGGAAGAAAGGAAGATGGCATCTTTTCATAGGAAGTGTATGTAGACATATAACTACAGGCAGCCCTCCGTATCTGCATGTTCCACATCTTCGGATTCAAGCAACCACGGATCAGAAATATTTGAAAAATAAATTCCAGAAAGTTGCAAAAAGCAAAACTTGAATTTGCCACATAGCAACTATTTATGTAGCATTTACATTGTATTCTCTATTATAAGTAATCTAGAGATGATTTAAAGTATGCGGGAGGATGTGCGTAGGTTATATGCAAACACTATGCCATTTTATATAAGGGACTTGAGCATCTGTGGAGTTTGGTAGCCACAGGGGATTCTGGAACCAATCTTCCAGGACTGTACTGTAAAATTAAAAAATATATATATGTATATATATATTATATATATATACACACATACATATAGATTTGTATGTGTGTTTGTGTGTATGTATATATATATATATTTTTGGCGGGGGGGTGGTCCTAAACACTGGCTGCTGGAGTAACTCATGAAAGGACAAAAGAAGCAAGAAGGAACATGGGGGATTGAAATAACCTGTGTCTTCCAGCATTGAGGAGATAGGAGAGCTCTCTCTGTAAAGGATGAAGGGGATCAACAAGACCAAACAAAAATCATGAGGAGAAGAGGCCAAATTTAGAGTTTAGGGGTAGAGGGTGAGGTGTGGGTAGTCACCTCAGTCACCTTATTGAACTTTGTTCTTGAGATAATGGCTTCACACCCTCTATCAATATTCTGTGCTCTAGGATGTTTATTCTTTAAAATGTAGTAGACAAGGCCAGCAACTTACAACTACAAAGCACATGGCAGGGCAGAAGGAACAATTCAAAATGTACATTTTGAAATAATTTTCTAAAAGGTGGCATGTACCTCATTGTTCCATAGTTTCACTTTTTGGAAAAATTATACTCAAAACCAATTACAGACAGCAACAGTAGCACAGAGAGCATATTTTCTGAGAAAATAAATTTTACTATTTTCAGCTTTTAGTACAACTGTATAGCAATGAAAAATACTTTGTTTTAGTTCATTATAAGTTTAACCTTTCTTTCTCTGATCTGGTCAATTATATCATAAAGAAAATCATTGTTTTGGTAATTGGATATTATCCCACAGAAAATTAGAACTTGTATATTATGAAAATGTACAGTATAGAGACATTATATAATGAAGAGGTTAAACATAAAAGACATCCATCTGTCTTTTATTCAGGTCCCCTTTCAAACACATAAAAAATTAAAAGTTACGTACATATTCTTCAGATTTTCCATTCCTTTTCTCTACCAGCCTTTGTCAGAAAAAGAGTTAATAGGGAATATCCTCATGATTAAATTATTTGAACCCAAACCATTGGAGAATGTTAATTTGGATATTTTCTGTCTTAGACTGGGTTTAATGCACTGTTAAATTTCTTCCTTCATATGTAAAAGCAGATGATCTCATTTTCTTAAGTGACAAATGGATTCTGTGCAGTATAGCTCATTCCTAGTGAACTTTACAAATGACTCACACCATATATGACTTGTGTAATTACATTTACATTTGCTTGACATATTTACTCTAAAATGTCACTGAGTATTTTTTAAAGTAGCTCTATATGGCAAAATAAAGATGAGAAAACTGTAGCTATTCATTTCAAATTAATTCCAACTCTGATTAAACCCATAAGAAAAATAAATCAAATTCATTGACTAGGGTTAATGAAAGTTTTTCACTTGGGATTTCTCTCTCTCTCTCTCTCTCTCTCTCTCTCTCTCCCCTAGAAGTCACACTGAAAGCCTCAAAGTCACACTGAAAGCTAATTACCATGTTGGAAAGCGGAGGCATTTTACTTGGAAAGGTCATATGGCATAGTGAAAAGAGCACTGAACTTATAATTAGAAGTCTAAGGTTCAAAGCCTGGTTTTCCTCCTGTCTAGAGGGATGAGTATGTTATAGTAATTCACCTCTAAAGCTCTTCTGACCTTTAACCAGCAATGTGACCTTGAGCAAAGACACTTATGTCTCAGTTTCCTCACGACACCTTTCTTTTTTAACAGTACTTATAGGGATCAAAAGAGATTATACCTGACAAACATTTAGAAAAATATTGTTTATATACAAGTGAGGAATTTAAACATTATTAAATGAAAAATATCTTCTTTGCATGTAATACTGTCCTATGACAGCTGGAAGGAACTTAAAAATTCACCATATGTATGTTTGTGCATGCTTGACTGGCATTCCTTAAATATGTTTTTCATTCATTAAGCATCTCCTAGCAATAGACTGAGATTGCTTTGAAAACTCACAGTGGTAGAGCACTAAGTGCCACTTAAAAAAAGATTTTCCCTAAATTGCATAAAGGTATATGAGAAGAGTTGGCAAGAAAAGTAAAAAGTCAAAACTATGAGTCTCAGGGTATGTCTAGTGGGAGCCAAGGGGACAGTTATACCAATATAGCTGAGGAGGAAAGACTCAGGTATGTGGGAGGATATAGATTTCCCACCCACAGTATCTTACCTCACCAGTTTGTAGAGGTCAGGTTAGGAGGTA
This sequence comes from Lipotes vexillifer, assembly GCF_000442215.2. Taxonomy (NCBI): domain Eukaryota; kingdom Metazoa; phylum Chordata; class Mammalia; order Artiodactyla; family Lipotidae; genus Lipotes; species Lipotes vexillifer. The sequence goes on from NW_006779624.1 coordinate 448,541, forward strand.
GTGTATTCCATATGGACTCCACAAATTTCTGGCCTAATATCATTTGAAAAGTATAGGATTTTTCCTCCCATAAGCACCCTCATGGGCTTGGTATTTTAGTCCTTACAGCAGTATAAATCCCTCTGCCCTCAATCAAGTAAGATGCATGCTGTGCCCTTTGTAAGTTTGGCTCAAAGCAATGAGATTTCACTTGTCTTGTCCAAACACTTGTGTGATTATAATAGACAAATGTTATTCTGTAAAACTGAGAAATCAAGTAGAATGTGTTGTATGGTTTTAGAGATTATTACAAACTAAAAGGGTCCAAGTTTAATCCATTATCAAATTTTAAGTCTAGGTTAGAAGAAACTACAAACCTTTTGAAGTCCAACAAACAAACTACTGCTTGAATCCTCTTCATGAGGTCATCTAACTCGCTGTCATTCAAAACAGCTCTTTCATCTTTGGATAACTCAAATTATATAGATAACCAAAATTCTTACCATAATTCTTCCCATGGTTCTACTAAATATTGTTTTTTTTGTTTTGCTTTCTTGGTTTTTTTTGCCCGTGCTGCCTGGCACGTGGGACCTTAGTTCCCCGACCAAGGATCAAACCCACACCCCCTGCTGTAGAAACACAGAGTCTTAACCACTGGACTGCCAGGGAAGTCACTAAATATTCTTCTTATCAGGGGCCAGGGAAAATAAACCTACTTCTGTTTTACCGTAATGATCTTTAAATACTTGATAACACTATGCCAGCACTTTTTTTTTTTTTTTTGAGCAAGGTCAGTATTTCTTCAACCAAATTTATGTAGATTGTTATCCATGTGTCATTTTAGCCACTCTCCTATAATATGTTTCAGTTTGTCTACATTTCTTGCTATTGTAGTAATCAAAAGTGGATATCATAAATCAATGGTTGTTTATCCATTGTATACTGTGGAATACTTGCTCTCTTGTTCTATATATTAAAATTCTACTATTTTAATACATATTGCATCAGCTTTTAGGTTGTTCTCATTATGTGACTGACTATTATAGAGTCTAATAAAATCCCTGAGTTTATATTTTTATTATCAAAAATTTAAATATATACAAAAGTAGACTAATATAGTAAATACCCCATATATTCATCACTCAGCTTCAATAATTCCCAACTTCCAGAATATTATCGATTTTATAAGCCATGAAATTGGTTGAAGGTTTTCTATAATGTAATGAAGAGAGAATAAAAGGTTTTAAGCAGGATATTTTAAACTAGAAATTGCACTAAGAAACTCATGCGAGTGGTTGTGGGAAGAAAAAACAATGCTCACCAAATGACAAAACCATGTATATGACCTTAGAGATTTCACTCTTTCTATAGAGAATGAATTAGAAGAACTGTTAGACAGAACAATGGTCAACCCAAAGATGTCTATATCCCCTTAATACCCAGAATGTATGACTCTGCTAGGTTACATGGTAAAGGGAATTAAGTCTGCAGATGGAATTAAGGTTGTTAATCAGCTGACCTTAAAAAAGGGAGAATATTCTAGATTATTTGGGTGAATCCAATGTAATAATCACAAATGTGGATTAGGGGGACAGAGGGAGAGTCAGGAATATGTAACTATGGAAGATAGGCACAGAGGAATGCAATATTGCTAGCTTTGGAGATGTAATGGGGCCATGAACCAAATAATGCAGGTAGTCTATAGAAGCTGGAAAAGGTAAGAAAACAGATTTTCCCCTAGAGCCTCCAGAAAGAAAGTAGCTTTGCTGACACCTTAATTTTAGCCCAGTGAGACCCACGTTGGACTTCAAGCCTACAGAACTATAAGCTAATAAATTAGAGTTGTTTTAAGCCATTAAGTTTATGGGAATTTGTTACCATGGTCATGGAAAGCTCTAATTCAAAGAGGCAAACTCTAATGTTAATTATTATATCATCCAAAATATTTCAGATACAGGTTATGCCAAAACTGATGAATATGTCATCTATAGCTTCACTGCTGTAATTAATTAAATTGTGTAAAAGTACAGAACAAGTCAAGTGATTATCACATAGTGGTTAAGGGTATGATTTTGAAGTCACACTTACTGGGTTTATATTATGGCTTTACCAGTTATAAACCATATGATCTAAGTATAATACAAAGTACTAAACTTCCCTTTGCCTCATTTTTCTAACTTGAAGGATGTGTATATTTCATAGATTATGAGGGTTAAGAAAATTAGAGCATATATGTAAAGCACATAGTAGTAGCTTCTACATAAAGAGTTATAAATAAATAATTGTCATTAGTTTAATGTTTTCAAATTATTTACACATTACCATAACTTTTCTTCAAGCAGAAATCTCTCTTAAATCCAGTCCACTTTATCTTGTCAGCAAGGAAGACGTCAGAAGATTTGTCAAATACCTGGCTGAAATCCAGACCCTGTCTACAGTGTCTCTAATATCACCTGATCAATTAAGCTACTAACCCTATTAAAAGAAGAAATTGAATTAGTCTGAGATGACTATCTGTGTGAACCCATACTGTAGCTGACTGGTATGTGTTCTTTCTTTTAGGTATTCACTAATAATTTCTTTTTTAAAATTAGTTCAAGAATTTCATCTGAAATCAATGTCAACCTCATTTGGCTAATGTTTGTCCAATACCCTACTCTTTTCTAAATTGTTTCATTCCAGAAACCTATGCTTAGTATTTCTTGTTATATAAAATATTGTGGGGGTTTCCCTGGTGGCGCAGTGGTTGAGAATCTGCCTGCTAATGCAGGGGACACTGGTTCAAGCCTTGGTCTGGGAGGATCCCACATGCCACGGAGCAACTGGGCCCATGAGCCACAGCTACTGAGCCTGCGCGTCTGGAGCCTGTGCTCAGCAAGAGAGGCTGTGATAGTGAGAGGCCCGCGCACCGCGATGAAGAGTGGCCCTCTCTTGCCACAACTAGAGAAAGCCTTCACACAGAAACGAAGACCCAACACAGTTAAAATAAATATAAATTAATTAATAAACTCCTACCCACAACATCTTCTTTATATATATATATATATATATATATATATATATATACAATGAAGTTTTTGCAATTATGGTTCTATATATATATATATATATATATATATATATATATATATAGTGAAAGTTTATAAAGAGCTTACAGTCTGGGAAAGGTCATTCTTAGGGTTTCAGAACCTCATATTATCTATAATTTCTGGAGATTATAAGTGTTTCTAGAGTTTATAATTTCTAGATTTTTTTAATGTTTTAATATATTAATAGGAAAGATTTTCAGTGAGAAAGTTAGCAACCAGCCAGCTTCTGTATCTAGGGTCTCCCATTTTTTCAGTCCTCTCTTCACCTTTCCAAAGTTACAAAGCTCTGAATCGGAAATGGGACCAGCTTCTGAAACACCTAAGTCACTTCCATTTATTTCTCAAGGCTTTAAAAAAATTGTTATTAACACGCAACATGAAATATGAAATTGACCCTTTTAAATTCTTACCAGAGTACAGTATCGTTAACTATGTGCACATGTTGCAAGCAGATCCCTAGGACTGTTTCATCTTTTGTATCTGAACTTCTAAGCCCATTGAACTGCAATTCTTCAACCTTCCTTCCCCTTGTCCCTGGCAACCACGCACAGTTCTACCCTCTGCTTCCAGAGTCTGACTACTTTAGATACTTCAAATAAGTGGAATCATGCAGTATTTGTCCTTCTGTAACTGGCTTATGCACTCAAGGTTCGTTCATGTAGCATATGAGCAAACTTTTCTTTTTTAAGATGATTAATATTCCATGGTATGCATATACCATATTTTCTTATTTGTAATTTAGTTTTACTTTCTTTTCCCCAGCTTTATTGAGATACAATTGAAATATAACTGTGTAAATTTTAAGGTGTACAGTGTGATGATTTGATACATGTACACAGTTGACCCTTGAACAGCATGTGTTTGAACTGCACAGGTCCACTAATATACAGATCTTTTTTCAAAACAATGCAATACTTCAAGATCTGCAGTTGGTTGAATTTGTGGATGTGGAACCATGGATTCAGAGGGCCAACTATGGGACTTGAGCTTCCGTGCATCATGGAGGGTCCTGGAACCAATTCCCTGTGGTTACCAAGAGAAGAACCTATCTGGATTTTTGAATGCTCAGGCGTGTGTGCCCCCAACCCCCAGTTGTTTAAAGTTCAATTGTATATTGCTAGATGGTTACTACAAAAAGGTTAGTAAATACATCCTTCATCTCACATAATTACTATTTTATTTTTTTACTGTTGTTATGGTGAGAATATTTTAAATCTACTCTCTTAGCAACTTTCAGATACATAAACAGTATTGTTGACTATAGTTACCACACTGTACATTACATTCCCAGAACTTATTCCTCTTATATCTGGAAGTTTGTACCCTTTGACCAAAATCTCCTCATTTCCCTAAACTCCCAGCTCTGTTAATCACTAATCTACTCTCTGTTTGTATGAGTTTAGCCTTTTTTAGATTCTACATATAAGTGAACATTATGTAATACTTGTTATCTTCTGCCTGACTTATTTCACTTTGCATAATACCCACTTTCCATAAGTTTCACCTATGTTGTTGCAAATGGCAGGATTTCTTTTCTTTTCGTGGCTGAATAACATTCTGTTGCATACACGTATCACATTTCCTTTATCATTCATCCATCAAGGGACACTTAAGCTGTTTTCAGATCTTGGCTACTGTGAATAAGGCTTCAACGAACATGGGAGTACAGATATCTATTCAAGATTCTACTTTAAATTCTTTTAGATAAATATCCAGGTGTGGAATTGCTGGATCACATGGTACATCTACTTTTAATTGTTTACGGGATCTCCATACTGTTTTCCATTACAGATGCACCATCTTACGTTCTAGATTTGTTTCTTAACTGGAGCTTCAATATATCATCATTTGAGTGACATTAGTGCCTATTCTTATGCTATCTCCAAACATCTACTAAAGAACTGGGAGTCACTATGACTGAAATATCAATTTATTTCTTAAACAAATGATAAAAGTAAATTTAAAAGAGGTGAAATAGGACATTTTTCACATATCAAGTTCTTGCAGTTCAGCTTTGATAATAAAAGAAAGGACTGATCTGATTTGTGATTTAGGTAGTAGGGCTATCAATCTGCAACTGTTCCTAATGTGCCTCATTCTTAGGAGGAAAAAAAGTTAGCATGACAGAAATGATATGTATTATACATATCCAAACAGTTTCAGCCTTTCAGTGGTGGACAGGTATATGCTGATGGGTTACATAGAAGCCTTGACTTAAGTAAATGTGTTCAGGAAAACATGCAGACTAATCACAAAAACAGCCAAGTATAGAAAGAGTTCACAAAGAGGAAGCTTGACCTCTTAGACTGTGTCAGTTCTCTGACTTCCATCATGTGTCATAAAATAATTAAAAATAAAATGCAGGTGACATATCCAACAGCTTCTGGTTAAACTACTTTTCTTTCCTTTTTTGTTTCTCTGTTTTTAATAAAGCACTTTTTCCCTGTATTGTTTCCTGAATATCTAAAACTACTGCCTTGAGATTACTTAGGTGGATTTTAAAATTGTTCTGCTGTATTCCTTTCTTTGTGCAACAAGTGAAGCTCATTCCTCATTTGGGAGTTAAAAAATAAGGGCTACTTATTGCCTAAGTCTTTCTTTGGGCTGAGTTTCACAGGGGAAGTATCTACACTTACAGTAGTGGATGTATCAAATATGTACACATGGTCTGTTAGTGATAATTCTCATAGTGTACTCATTGTCTCAGAAAATAATATTCTATTAATAGTAAAGTCAGATGACAACACATACTAAAAAATTCAAATTTATCTAAACAGCTTGAAATTACATTTTATTTTCTCTTTCTATCTAATGCATTTTTCTTAAATATAGAAAGTAATTTAAAAAGAAAAAAAACTGTACTTAAAATTCTCAAATATGGAAAGTAATTTTAAAAGAAAAGAAAAAAAACTATATCCCATCATCAGATGAATGGATAAAGAAGATGTGACACATATATACAATGGAATATTACTCAGCCATAAAAAGAAACAAAATTGAGCTATTTGTAATGAGGTGGATAGACCTAGAGTCTGTCATACAGAGTGAAGTAAGTCAGAAAGAAAAAGACAAATACTGTATGCTAACACATATATATGGAATTTAAGGAAAAAAAATGTCATGAAGAACCTAGGCGTAAGACAGGAATAAAGACACAGACCTACTGGAGAACGGACTTGAGGATATGGGGAGGGGGAAGGGTGAGCTGTGTCAGGGCGAGAGAGAGGCATGGACATATATACACTAACAAACGTAAGGTAGATAGCTAGTGGGAAGCAGCCGCATGGCACAGGGATATCGGCTCGGTGCTTTGTGACCGCCTGGAGGGGTGGGATAGGGAGGGTGGGAGGGAGGGAGATGCAAGAGGGAAGAGATATGGGAATATATGTATATGTATAACTGATTCACTTTGTTATAAAGCAGAAACTAACACACCATTGTAAAGCAATTATACCCAATAAAGATGTTAAAAAAACAAACTATATCTAAAATTCCACATGGACAGGTGACATATTTACTCTTAAGTGTCAGTAAATCACTGAAAAGATAATTAGATACATAAGAGGCATTAAACACATTCTAGAATAATCCCAATATTCCAACTCAGATGGTTTCTGGGGCTATCCCCCCATTCTGCAGGTGATTAAGTAATTTTTCTCAAGATCTTACTCAAAGTTAATGATGGAGTTAAAAATGGAATTTGTTTCCTAAGTCATTCTGTCTTCCACCTTATCCTGGTATTTGCCTGTATGATTTCACAGTAGTGAGGAAGAGATTAATTTTAAATAAATTAGAAAATGAAGGAATCAGAGGAAACTGAATGTTGATATCTCAATAGTTCTTCAAGTCTGCTTATCTACTATTAAACAGGCAATTCACTCAGAAGCTGGGGAAACCTTAATACTCTCATCAAAGTCCTCTTTACAATTACAGAGGTATTAAAGCAAGTGTCCAAGAGTGAGGTGAATCTTAAGTAGTTTAAAGATTGCATTTAGATGATGAAGATAAGAGCAATAATACTTAATGCTACTGTAGAGCCTTTATTCCTGGAGGCTCAGAGTATTTAACTAAAGGTCAAATGATATAAACCTCTGATAGGTGCAAAACTGGGCTAAAAAACTTTAGTCTAATAATATTTTCTGGTTTGTTCCTGCCCTTTTATTTCCTGCAGTAGGAAAAATATACATATATATATATACACACACACCAAAAACACAAAACCCCCAGGACCTCATTTTAGCACAAATTCTCTTTAAAAAACAGTGAGGATACTTTCAACTTGCAGTAAGAGGAACTAATTCAGTACCCCAACACAAAAGTTTTATAAATTTTATTTGACCAATAGAAATACAAAAATTCAATAGCATGAGTAACTGCAAGAAAGCATTACAGAAATTTCTTAAGAAAGAAATATTAGTAATAGATCCTGATAGTCTAAAACAGAAGAGGACGAGTAAAACAAATTTTTAGATATTTCTTGCCTTCCAAATTTTGCCAGTTAGAGAAATTTCTGACTTCAAGATGTAGGATAAGATAAGCCATATTAAGTGGTAACACTGTAAAATGAATGTAAATCTAAGCTTAAAGAAATAATGTAAAACGCTGCCTTACCAGACAAAAATGATAAAACAGAATACTTTCCTTAAATATTAAGAACTTTTTCTTACACGTAATTATAGATGCCTAACCTTATATTTCATGGCCTGTTAAACTACATTGGGTGTGGCTGATGGAAAGATGATGTGAATGTGAGATAAAAAGTGAAGTCACTTTTGTTAAGCGGTTTTAACATGAAGCTGAGAGGCCATTATGGAGTGGACTGTGTACACATCCTCACCAGGTGGAACCATGAACTTTGGAACTTCTCAAATGACAAATATTCCAAGGACTCTGAAAGAACAGCTGTAACTTGTCACAGCAAGATTCTTTCCGTCCCTCTAGTGATAGCCTTAGCACTCAATCTTATTTAGCCAAAACTAGCTTCTGCCTCCAACTCCAATTAAAATTCTTTATAATGCAGATCTCCCTTCTTTGCCTTTAAAGGCCCCTGATTTTTACTCCCTAGCAGGACTATATTTGGGTTTCTACCCTAATCTGTGTGCCAGGGATTGCAATTCTTTGATCCCAAATAAATGCTTTCTGCTTTATTATTGCTTCCTAGGTTTATTTCAATTGACAAGCAAAATGTAATAAACATTGGGAAACTTATAATCTTATATATGGTAAACTTGTATGTTTCCTGCTATTTACAGAGCTGAAAGAATGCTCTGGATGGATTGTTTTGAGGAATTGCTTAAATCTTATAAATTTAGCTTTGGTATGCAGATTGAAATCTAGAATATAAAGATGTTAAGATTATTCTTCATACTTATCTTGGTGAATAATTCAGTAAAGTGAAAGTGTGTTTTTAATATGTAAAATACAAGGTAGTCAAAGTTTATGTTAATAAGTCATTCTAAACCATTTAAATGATATTGATTGTAGAAATAGGTGTTAGAAAATAATTTTTAATTATTAATTATCATACTTTTAATCTAATTCCAAAAATTATTTAAAATCATAATTGATTAAAAACATACTAAATGTTAACTAACATTCTGGTCTTTAAGCATCTGCTATTTTAACATTATAAAATGCAAATGACTTTTTCCCTCAATTGGCAGTTTTCCTTCACTATAAATCACCACCAACAAAAATATATATATAGGAAAAAAACTCTAGCAAGAAAGAAAATCACGTTGTAGAAACCACACAGTGATATTTAAGACAAACAGAAGAAGTTAAGAAGAGGGCTTCTATTTTAAACTGGTATCTCAGTAGGAGTTCCTAATTTAGCCTAGACCAGATTTTATAAAAATGCTCATTAAGTAAATGGGAAAAATTATAACCAAAGAAATATTTAAGAGTTGTCATATTTAAAGGGGAAAAATGATAGTAATTGATGCTTGTATGCTACCTGAAGGTAAAACCTATTCAAAAATAATCTTATTAATTTTTCTTGCCCAATCCTATCTCAGACTCTCCATGTTTGAACAAGTGGGGAAATTTGATAGGGAAAATCAAGGATAGTGTGTTCATGGCTGCCATCCCAAAACAAGGTGCCACTAGACCATTGAGTGAATTGGTGCTGGCTATATAATGCTGCATCCCTGCATGGGTTATGCTGTGTAGGTTACCCAGGAGACTAGAAGAAAGGGAAAGCTATTACAGAAATTCAGGAAGGGAACTGTAGTTTGTTTTTGACTTGTTTGCTTTACACCCTGAGAAATGCCCAGAAAAACAGAAGAATTATAGTGACTATCTAGTACAGACAGGGGACTCTTCATACCTACTCATCCTTTACCTTATCCAAAACACAAGTGTACAGAAAAGGGCAATCCATTCATACTAAAGCGTTGGACAAATCTGTTGTCTGGACATTCTTTAAGGATGAGGAAAAACAAACAAGAGAGCAAGCTACAACATTGGTTCTGTGGTTACAAAAAGAGGAAAATAAAAACATCTTCATGATTTGGGGGGTGATCTTATCTCTGAATATGACCCAATAGAAACTTCAGAAGGAAAACACAGAAAACTGATATACCAAATAGAAGACATACAGCCTTGTCCCCCTGAATCAGAAACAGAGCATAAAATAGAGAAAATAGGCTAATTAAGACAATTAGATTAAGTAATAAATTTAAAAGTGAAACTAAAAAGGAAGAATAGTGAAGAAAGTAAACAACAGTAACAAAAATGGAATTACAATACAATTTGGAGACAATAACAAACATAATATTACAGAGAAATGATATGGATAAGCAAACTTGTTTTTAAAAAAGTAAAAATAAATTAGGTTAATGAGATGAAGTAAGTTAGATATGCTAAAGAGAACAGTATACCAAAAGCTAATGTTTCCAAAGGAAAAGATGAAAAATAAAAGGAACAGAAGTAAAAAAGCAATGCTGTATTAGAAAATATTATTTATAAATTATGAAAAAGATTATACATATACTAGTTCTAAAAACCCATTATTCTCCAGGATAGTTTGTCTAATATATCAACATACCATTGAAACTGAGCAGAACACTGCAGGGTCCCCCTAAGTGTGAAGACCCCTCCACATCTGCCTTTTATTTGTAGAAAAGTTGAAGTTTCCCAAGCCTCTCTGAGTCACAAAAGAGCAAGCTTAGGCAGTTAATAATTAGGACAATAGAGTCACAGAATCTTTCAGTGTCTGATGCACATTTTTGAGTTGTTTTACAGATACTATAACTGCCACAAGAGGGAAAAAGCTAACTACATCATGACCAGACTGCAGCCATGACAAGCTGCTCCACCTTGAATAGTACTGAGTCCATGGCTAACACAGTTCCTAGAACTGGACTCAAGAGAATGGGATTAACACTATTGCTCATAATAATCTGTATATTTGTGGACATCAAAATAATTGTAGCTTGCTCTGCCCATGTACATAAGCGGGCAACTAAAATTGTCAGCAAAGATACACTACAGACCCATATTGGCATCTTCCATTCTGAAAATATAGAACCCTATGTCAGCATGAAGTTACAGAAGATGGACCTTTGCCCCAATCCCATAGAAACAGAATGATGTTGGACAAGTGGAGATTTGTAATCAGCTCTTTTGTCCAATTCCTGTTTGCTTATTTCTGTCCCCATTAAACCTTAATTATACAAATGAAATCACTATGTAACCTTTAACCTAACTCCTGATTTATGCTGTACTGAATGCACACAATGCCTTGCCCTACTTTTTGATTCTTTTCCTAGATGAAAAGAAGTAGGAATGAAGAATTAAGTAGCTAAAGAGTAACTAGCTCTCTACTCCCAGGAGCCCCCTTAGCAATCCTGCAGGCAGACCGTGAGACAAGATAATATCTGAAGAAATATAATGAGGAGTCAGCCAGCCTGCATGCAACGGAAAATGACACAGATCTTGACCTCCTGCCTTGATGATTCACTAAGATTCTTTCCCATTTTTTTCCTATAAAAACTGTCAAGGCTCAGCAGAATCTTTGGGGTTGGTTTTGGGACATGAGTCCACCTTCTCCCCATATTGACAGCTTTTGATTAAAGCAACTTTCTACCAACATTTGCCTCTTGAGTACTGGCTTTTGAGTGGCAAGCAGCTGAACCTGAGTTTGGTAACACCATTGCAATATCTTTGAATTATAAAGCACATAGGCAGGGAAAAAATAAATACAAAGGAATAAAAATTTTTCTATCTCAAAGTTGTACACTGCAAACGTTAATGTTTAGAAAAAAAAAGAAATAGTATCTATATAGATTTTAGATTTTTGTACTATAATTGTTTCAAATTTATCTTGACTATCGTGCTTCACATTTTCCTACACATTCTTCCAGCTAGGTGTACTTGTGTCATATTTCTGCCCAATGATAGCTCAGAGGAAGCCAGATGGGATGGAGCCACAAAAATAATGTTACAAGGCATTACTAGCATATTACTTATCACTAAACATTCAGAAATAAAAACGGTAAGGAGACAATTGATTAGTTTAGTGTTCACCCATATAATGGAAAATTGTTTGCCATTTAAAATATTTTGAAAATGAATAGTTGTTTTCTGATAGTCAAATACTTTTTAAAATATAGTGTTAGAGGTTTTTTTGTTTGTTTGTTTTTAAGTTACAATTTTGTATGTATAGTTGTATTCTTTTATTAAAACCAATACTCTATGCATGAACTAGACATTGCCTGGAATCACCAACATGGTGTGGAAGGGGTGCACAGAGAGTGATAGCGTTATGCATATCTTTTTTTACTTTCTTTCTTAATTCAGTTCTTTTTTTCCCTTGTCACAATAACATGTCTTAATTTAGGCTCCAATATAAAATGGGTATTTTTATTTTCAAAAGGAAAATTTGAAAGGTAATGGTTTTATAGCCCCAAAATTTTGAAATTGTGAGTATGAAAATGGTTTCTTAAGTGATTGTTTCCTTCATTAACTACATATTTACACATTAATTTAGACGTCATTCCTGCATTATATGCTACACAATTACCATCATCCCTGGAGTTACTATCATAACACTGATTAACATTTATATTAACCATGGACTTCCTGATGCACAGTTGACAAAGAAACTATTATTTTTTCTCATGCCAATAATAACACATACAAAATCATGAAGGTATATTTTTATTTTTAGGAATTGCTCTTTGGAGGCCAATCTGGGTTAATACTGACAACTTAGACTCTGGGCCTTGTACTCAGGCCTATTTCTGTCGCTAAAGTAGGCATACTGATTAAATTTCATAAGCATTGAGTATATGCTAAGATTTTTGTCTATTAATTTCTGTTTGAAATAGTAAGATCTCAATGTTTAAAATCTCTAAGGTGAATCTTTCTTTAATATGAAAAACCACACATTATTAATCTCTTCTGCTATTTTTCATATTTCTCAAAATAGTGTTCCTTCATTCTTTCTCTTGGCCACTCGCTCCCAGTTAATTTAGCTCTTAATCCATCAGGGAAAACTCATGAAAGATATCCAGGAGGAACTATTATCTCACTGTAATATTAAGAAGGGTTTTGCTTCTTCATCAGTTGACTTTGCTCTGTTAATTTTTTAATGCCTTGTAAGCATCGTTAAATGTTTTGTGAACTAAAACAGGGTGAAAATTAATGAAAACATATAAAAGAGTGGAATGAGAGACTGTGTGACTCATTAGACGTCGTGGAACATAAAAATCCTAGTCTACACAAGTGTGGTCGCTAATATCATCAGTAGCAGTAACTATTAGGTGATATCTTTCCCAGTTGTCATATAGTATTTATTCAAGAGAGGTTAACATGTACTTGACAATTTTCCTCGCATGTTTGAATTCATCCCCAATGCTGTCCCATAGTTTTCAAAGTCCAAACTCTAGTATTACCATCTAAGTCCCTTCACAATATGGTCCTACTTACAATTCTAGCTTCCTTTTCTTCTTGCCTTCCTTACAGTTTCAGGATTTTTAAACTGCTCCAGCCACACTCAGTTACTTAAAGTTCTTGGAATTTGTGTTCTTCCATGCTGCATCTGCTTCCTGAAATATCTATGAGCCTTGAGTTCCTAGTGAACAGTTAGCTCTGGAATCTTTCTACCTCAGTTTAAGACACATTTCATGTGGGAGTGCATTATTGCTGGGCCACATGCCCCTTTTCTGTTCTCATAGCCCATAGGTAGCTTCACATTTTATTCTAGTGAATAAGGTAGGGACAGTGCCATACTCAATAGTGTGGAATCTAAAAATAACAAATGAACAAGCATAACAAAATGAAACAGATTCATAGATAAGAACAAACAAGTGGTTGCTGGGGCAGGGGATGGGGAGTATAGTCAATTATATTGTAATATCTTTGTATGGTTAAAAAACGGTTAAGGGGCTTCCCTGGTGGCGCAGTGCTTGAGAGTCCGCCTGCCGATGCAGGAGACGCGGG
>NW_006779624.1:463013-506141 GCF_000442215.2 Lipotes vexillifer
AAAGAAAAAGAAAAAAAAAAAAAAAAAAAAAAGAAAAAAAAAAAAAAAAAAACGGTTTTCTATTTGTAATCAGTGTATTAAAGTTTTACTGTGTATTTAGGTTAAGTTTTTCCTTCTCTCACCTAGCAGGGACTCTATGAACCGTTTAGCCTAAGGTCTATCAAATTTATTTGAATCTCGGAAATTTTTCCTCCATTATTACTGCACTAGTTCCTCCTTTCTACTTTTCTCTTTAAGATATCCATATAATTGGGATATTTATGCTTTTTTCTCTATATTTCTTTTTTTCTTTTTTTTAAACTGTTCTTTTTATATATATTTTTTTGGCTGTGTTGGGTCTTCGTTTCCGTGCGAGGGCTTTCTCAGTTGTGGCGAGTGGGGGCCACTCTTCATTGAGGTGCGCGGGCCTCTCATTGTCATGGCCTCTCTTGTTGCAGAGCACAGGCTCCAGACACACAGGCTCAGTAGTTGTGGCTCATGGGCCCAGTTGCTCCGTGGCATGTGAGATCTTCCCAGACCAGGGCTCGAACCCGTGTCCCGTGCATTGGCAGGCAGGTTCTCAACCACTGAGCCACCAGGGAAGCCCCTTCTCTATATTTCTTAAATTTGCTTTTGTTTTCTAGATCACTTTACTCTCAACATCTGTGCAATTTATCCCAATTCAACTCACAGATTCATTTTTCACAGTTTCCATCCTACATTTTATCTTTCCCATTGTGTGCTTCATTTCATTCACATCTAGCATGGTAATACTTTCCTTCTTCTAGTTAAATATACTTATTATGCTTATTTTAAATTATTCATTCACTGCTTCAATAATTATTCTTAGTTGATATGTATTGTTCAGTTTCTGTTTTTCTTTCAAAGTACTTCTCTTCTTCCATTATCTTGTATTTTGGCCTGTGAGCTACTACTCTGCTGGAGATAGCAACTTTTCTCTTTCTGTGAAATATACGTGGAAATGGCTGATGACCCACTTTTTTCATTATGTGCAAAAATATTTAATGTAAAAATGTGTTATTAAGGAAAACTAAATTTTAATATATTCTGGGTATTTATATTTTGTTTGGTAGCTTTAATTTTCTGAACTGGTAGATGTCTTCATAATAGTATCTAATAAAAATATCAGAGTACCTGTAACAGGCATTATGCTCAAGATTTAATCTAGAATGTCAACTAGGATTTTAGTTAATGGCAACAGTCACATAATTGACTAGTACTGACATAAATAAGAAAATTATTTTTTAACACAAAAATTCTGGAGTTAGGCTGTTTGGGTCTTGTAGAAGCTGCAAAAATTTCAAAAAGGGTCGTTTTTCCTTCTGTCTTCTTATCCCAATTTAGCTTTGGACTTTCATCCACAAGATAATAAGATAGCTTCTGTCCTTCTATTAATCAAAATGAGTTTTAATATCCCACATAAAAATCATGGGATAGGGCAAATGACAAAGGGCAAAGTGAGGTGCCAAGAGGGTTTGTGTATTATATAAACTTTCCTGGAAGCCTTACCCAATATTTTTCTCTTACATTGCTTTGGCTAAACTTGAGTCACCAAAGAAATTTGGAGTACCAAAACAGCAAGGGAGCATGCCTGCTTCTATCCAAAAAATAAATAAATAAATAATTGGGGCTTCTGCAGACTCCATACACATTACCTCATTGGATTGTTATATAAACTTGGTAAAATATGTATGTAGCACCTATATTAGTGCTCTGGATTTTTGAGTGTTAGAATATTATTTTTATTATTTTCTAATCTTACAAAGAACAGCATCAAGAAGTATGCCTTAAAAATTAAACTTTCTGTTGTGCATGAGTCCAGGAAGCGAAGATTGGAAGCAAAAGAAACTAATTTACCAGGAGCCATGGAATAGCTTTGATTTTGTTTTGTAAAGCAAATGTGAGAGGAGCTGAATAAGACATGATGACTAAATGTAATGTGCTATCTTGGATGGCATCCTGTAACAGAAAAAGGACATTAGGTGAAAACTAAGGAAATCTAAATAAAGTATGAATTTAGTTAATACTAATGTATCAATATTGATCTATTAATTGTAACTAATGTACCATACTAATATAAGAAGTTAACAATAGAGGAAACTGGGTGCAGGGTATATGGGAACTCTCAGTACTATCTTCTTAACTTTTCTGTAAATCTAAAACTGTTCGAAAAATAAAGCTTATTTAAAAGAAAAAAATAAACTTCAAAATGTGAGAAGTGATAAAATTAAAATTTCCTTTGTATTTACATACTGTGTCTTATTTACTTCCAATGATATCAACTTAAGTGATTGCCAGTAAAGATCAAAAACCTAAAAGCTGTATAAAACTATTCACATATAAATATTTAGCAGAGTTTCTGTGTGCTTCAGAATTTCAGATAAGAGAAAGTTTTAGGAAAAGAAGAAAATAAACAAACAAACGTGTATTGAGGGGCCATTATATTTTAGCATGTGGTCTATATTTTTCTATTTAATAAGTCTTAGCCATTTTTGTTACTCACCCATTTATTTTAATGGTTAAATAAAAATTCAACTCTAATAGATTATTTCTTTAAAACATATCCCTAGTTATTAGCAGAATTGGAAACTAAATCCAGATCACATGCCTTTAAGTCCAGTATGCTTTTAAAATATACCATATCTTGTCAGGAGGAAAATTTTTATTTTTGTATCAAGACACTATGAACTTGTGTACTTAATTCCTTTCCTTTTCAAATTATCGTGGAAATCTATAGGAAAATATGACACTTTGGGGAAGTAAAACTAAAATGTAAAATCAGGAGGAAAAATGTCAAATAAGAAATTGAGGAATTTTCACAATATATACTAAAAATGAAATTCAAATGAGAAAAAGGGGTGATTATCACCAAAAGTAATAAGAGCTAACATTTGTTGAGAACTTAGGGTGGTGTGCCATATGAAAAATAAACAAGACTGGAAGGAGCATTTTAAACCATATGATTCATTAGACACATTATGTGCCAAACACTGTGACCCATAGTTCACCTATTAAAAGAAAAAACAGGGAAGGGGGTGAGTGGATAAAATGGAACATTTTTTCATAAATCCATATAATGGAAAATCAGGGAACCACTAAAATGATGATATACGTATCTATTAACATAAAAATGGTAACATTATTATTGATACTCTCTATTGACTAGGATATAAATAAGGCATAAAAAGGAAAATAAGAAGGAAGAAGAGAATCAATAGCTGTGCAGAATACTGTGGTTAATCTGTTCAATGCTTATCGATAGACATTTCCCTCTATTTGGACATATAGGAGGAATATACTTCTCCATCATCTTCAATTAGTCAAGGTCATGTGACTAACTGTGGGTAATGTACTACTGCCAAAGCATTTAATTGCTGGTGTGGGAGCCTGCAGCACTAGCCCTCTCCTCCCCTGCCACGATAAACTCTGAAACCTCATGATGAGATGGAGATGTCATAAGGTGGCAGAACTTCTGCCATCTTAGGGTCCCTGAGTGACTAAGGAAAGCAAACCCTTCCATTGAACAGTGTTGAGCATAAGTGTGAGGAAGAAACAAACCTTTGTTTTTTCAACCCATGGAAATTTGGTTTTGTTACTGCATCATAATCTAGATTAGCCAAGTAATACATGTGTATATACCGCCAACATGAATATCAGATCTGTGTATTTATGTGTGTGTGTATCAGAAATATTCATTTTTTCCGTATTCCTGGATGGTAGATATTTATGTTATTTTATCCTCATTCTCTGTTTTCTGTGTTTTGTTTTTTTGATACATTTTTTATTTCAGGTAACATGCACTATATGTAGAATAATTAAACAATTGTCCAATTAGTAAATAGTGGCTGATCTGAAGAGGAGGAAATGACTTTTGATTTTCATCTCATATCAAGAGCCATAATTAAAATCAGTTTATCAAATATAGATAACTTTGATTCCTTGTCACAGTAAAAATTAGAATTTACCTAATTTCCAGAGATATTAAGAATGCATGTGAGCTTCCCTGGTGGCGCAGTGGTTGAGAGTCCACCTGCCGATGCAGGGGACACGGGTTCGTGCCCTGGTCTGGGAAGATCCCACATGCCGCGGAGCGGCTGGGCCTGTGAGCTGTGGCTGCTGAGCCTGAGCGTCCGGAGCCTGTGCTCCGCAACGGGAGAGGCCACAACAGTGAGAGGCCCGCGTACCGCAAAAAAGAAAGAAAAAAAGAATGCATTCATTTGGCAGAACATGTTCATATAAACTAAATATTTTAATTTAGTATTTAGAAGAATGATGAGAGTAAGCAGTGTTAGAAAAGAGAGAGGTTAATATATACAACCTTTTTCTGTTCGACAAGATATTAGAGTAACATAAGCAAATATAAAGCTTAAAGACAGTCTTGTATATGTCTTCTGAACATAACTACATGGAATTTATCTTTTGAGTGGACAGGAGAGTAAACATTAATGGATACCAGTGAGACAATTTTCTTGCCCTACTCATAACAAGACTCAAGTGTGACCTGAATGACTCCCTAGTGCTTAAATTTATATTCTTCTCAGAGGCATTGGATATGGTATTTCACTACAAAGAGCTAAAAACATTGCAATCATTATTTATAAATCTTTTAGAAAAATGCATTTTCTTAGCAGCAACTATGGCAACAGGGAACTCGAAATGACACTAGAAAAGAATTGAGCTCAATGCAATGGATTATAAATGGATTATATAAATGCATACAGGATTTATATTTTAACATCATCTGTATTTTAAAACTGGAAAAATCAAAACAAACATTCACTATATACAATTATTTTGTATATTTAATCCATGTGTTCCATTTAAGTAACATTTCAATGTAATTAAAGTACACTTATTTAATCATCATGAAAAATTTATAAACATAAAATGATTCCAGGTGATCAAAATCATCTTATTTCTAGGGTACTGTCAGCTTTATATATCTGTAATAATACTAGAATTTCTAGCCATAGTGCTGTACTTATATTGCTGTCACTTGTTACAAATTTAATCAAGTATTTCTAGCATTGAAGATATCATCATTCTTTTTTAAGTGTTTAATTTAAAGCAAGTGTGATTTACTTTACATATTATTTTAAGAACATGGCTGCAGTATCCTCTTATATTACATTAGATACAGAAGTAGCTTATTTCTTAGCAATTGTTTTTCCCTTACAAAAAAAAATTCCCTAAAAAAAAGAGCTTATCTTTTTTAATCAGAAAACTTTCTGCTACTTATAAGTTTTCTTACTAAGCTATATATTTTACTTAAACTTTAAAGTCTACATTTATAAAAAGGAGTCAGTTAGGAGATTGCATTTTGATCAGTACTTTCCAGTCCATGTTAGCAGGTTCAGGCAAATTACACTCCCAATAATATTGATAAATTAATATGGTCAATTACTTGACTTGACCATATTGGATCAATTTGCTAGGGCTGCCATAGCTAGTACCACAGATTAGGTGACTTAAACCACAGAAATTTATTTTCTAAGAGTTCTGAATACTGGAAGTCCAAGATCAAGGTGTTGGCAGAGTTGGATCCTTCTGAGTGGTGTGAGGGAAGAGTCTGTTCCAGGTCTCTTCCTGTTTCATAAGGTGAGACCTGGAATGAGCACAGAAGAGAGAGTTCTCTGCTCCCAAGTCCTCATCACAGCTCCATCAGGTAATGAATATAGATTTTGCTAGTATTTTGGCATTCCATAATTAGTAAATCCTGTTTTTTTCCACATATTTCTTTTGTATCTATCTGGAGATTTTCTTCAAACATTTTAGCTGCCTTAAGGGGTTTGCAGAAACTCTTTTCTGTCTTTTACTATTTTTAAAATGTCTCTCTTATATGAGTTTTACATCATAGTAAATAAAAAGAATAGATTGTCTGACCTATTTAGGTCTATTAAAAGTTTGATAAGATGTAATGATTATTTGACTTACTGAGAGCATTCTAGTTATTCTATAGTCACCCCATTTTACTGTATACCTGATGAGGTTAGTGCCTTCTCTCTAGGGGCACTATCTTTACAGTGAGAGATAGCGGAAAGGGAAAACTACAAACGGACTTCAGTAGGTTGATCTTAGGGACTCTCCTCATGCATGAACTAATTAGTGTTTTCTTCTCTTTTCTTACACTTTGGGACCCAGGGATTAAGTAAGCCTGGTTTGTTCTTTGGTCTAGTTATACCTAGGGGTTCTTCTCCTACCAAGCTTGGTTATAGTCTTTTGCAGAAACCCCTAGGTGCTGTCCCTGAAGGCAGTCATACCAGAATTCTCAGATTTTTTTGCCTTAATAACAGTCAAGAAAATAGAACTTAAAACCAAATAATAATAATGTAATGAGAGAAGTTTTCCCCTGTGGTGATCCCCCTGCTCTTAGTTCATCAATTTTAAGTTCTCTAAATTAGCAATACCTTCTGATTACAATGCTACTTTAGGACTGACACAAGATCATGTGGTCAAAGGCTTACCCACTTAGAAAGAAAATGAGCTGCTTCCTCCTCTTCTTCTTCTTCTTTGAAAAAATCGTTCATCATTCTCCAAAGCAGGTGATACGATTTAAATTTCTAATTCTACACAGAACCCTTGGGCATTAAGTATGATGAATGAACATGTGATCTGTAGGAAACTCATAAGAAGAGAGTAAAGGCTGCCTTTCAATAATCCAAGATCAATAAACAAGTGGATTAATCAGCTACCAGGAATAGTATCACCTTGTGTCCTCTGTGGATCTATTCTCAAATAAAGACAATCTAATTAAGATAGACAAGTGATTATAAAAATTATTTCATATGAGAACCACTAGAGGAAATTTTAAAATCAATTGCCAGATCTCACTCCAGACTTAATATCTCAAATGATGTAATCCAAGAACAGGTATTTTCTGAAAATTCTAGAGGTGCTTTTTATGCAAAGCCAGAGTTGAAAAACACTATGATAGTTGATGAACCAAAGTAATGCACTAAGTATGTGTTAACCAATCCTCTCTACAATTTAATGTCATGAAGTTTACAATTGATTAATTAATCTTGCATTCATCAGAAAGTGTCCTGCTGTTATCATTCCAGAGGAAAAATACCTTGAATAAAAACAATGCCATTATTGTATTCATTTTCCAAACAAAAAATGGAATTTTGTTGCCACATTAAATTATCTTGCCTTACTACTAATCATAGCTCTAACTTAATAGTGATAAGTACTTGTTAATGATTAAAGTCTATGAGAAGCACCTAACATGGTTTCTAAACTGTATAGAAGATGATGAATAAAAAGGTTTATATAAAACATTATACATAAATGTTAATACAATGTATAAAAATATTCTCCTTTTAATGAAATAGAAATTTACAATCTGGCTGAAGTTCAAATTAAGAAAACAAAGATAGTAATAACCATTACATTTTTAATGTGACACTCTACATGTTTGTTTGCAATAATGTAGATAGGATTTCCTGAGAAGAAAGAGAAATGCATAATAGTTCTTCTGACTTGTCACAATATACATATCTCACAGGATGTATAACTGATACATATATATCTCACAATTACATTTTCTTCATTACCACATTATGAGCGGTGAAATATAATGAATTTCAACTTTAGAACAATTCAAGAAGATTTCTTAAAATAAACTCTTCAAAATTCAGTCTCATAGCTAGAGGAACTGGAACATTGTTTCCTTTTCATGTGGTAGCAGAATATTTGCTACTTTTAGCCATCTATTTCTAAAATGGAGTGCAAGAAAAATAAAAGCCTAAGTAAAACTGCCACATTATCCATTGTGAGATACACTGAGTCTCTAAAAGGTAGATAAGAAATGTAGAGAAGTTAATCCATTATACCTTATTGAAAAGAAACACTTTAACCTTTCAAAGAAAACATGTTGACAAATATATGGAGAGATAACAACACATTGTCACCAAGTGTGAGGACATGGAGTGATAATGAGTTTTTTTTAAAGTTTGTTTGAGGTCCATGAATTCTAATAGAGTACATAAACGTGATGTCTTCTAGAAAATGTGGGGTTATTTTATATCTAATTTGTAGAAATGATTGTTCACAAGTCATCTTATTTAATCAGAACCGTCATCATAGCTGGAAGACTTGTGCTAATCTTTTGGTGATACCGTTTAAGTGAAAAATAGAAATATTTTAAACTTTTGTGAGATTCTTAAAATATTTTTATATAAAAGTCAGAGGACAAAATAGTTAAGTGTTAAGACAATTCAGCATTACAACCTATGATTATGGATAAGTTCTAACAAAGATTAGATGGGCAACTGTGGGTTAATTTACCTAATATGTAGCTCAATTCTTCAACTGTAATATAGATTTTATAATAAACAGCACATAAAGTTGGAGTGAAGAATAATCTATAATAACTATGCATACCATTTAATACAGTGTCTAGCACAAAGGAAGTGTGAAACCGAGGAGGACACTCTGGGGCTACTGGGCATGGAAGCATTTTATGTCCCCCGTTTCTGTAGGCAAAACTCCAGCCACAATGACCTTCCCTGAGTTCCAAAGGGCAGATTCAAACAGTTGCTAATCATGGGAGGAGCAGCCAAGAAACCATCTGAGGCAAGATTAAAGGGACCAGAGAAGCTCACCAAGATTAGAAGACCAACCACCTGAGACCCTGCACATACCCTAATCTTGTCAGCAACTTCCACCCTTGAACTGTTGCTATAAAACTCCTTATCAAATTCTCCCTGGTTGGGACATGTAGCTTTTCAATGCAGGAGCCCATTCTGTCCCCCTTTGCCTGGCAAAGCAATAAAGCTATCTTTTTCTACGTCACCCAAAACTCTGCCTCCAAGATTCAATTTGGCACTGGTGATACAGAGAGGCTGAGCTTTTGACATCAAGTGCTCAATAATTGGTAGCTACTGTTGCTATCTGTAAATCAAATACAACATGCATGTGTGTCCTTTATCGATTAACTACTACTTCTGATATGAGGATTTGAGAGATATATTTAATGTGCACATTTATATGTTCATTTTGTGTTTATCAATTATCCTTATCTACCTGATTAGGATAACAACTGGCATTCTGTGATATCCTGGGTTTTCTATACCTTCACATTTAAGAGTAGTAATGCATACTAAATTAAAAGAAAGGTATAAATCATACTAAAAATCCAGGTGCAGTAAATTGAAAAACACTTTAAACATCCCTAAATAGATAGGCTTTTCTTTCGTTTTTTTCTTTCTTTCTTTTTTTTTTTTTAACAGGATACAGGGACATACATACAAGGCCATGTCACTTTTAAAGTTAATTGAACTCTGTGGTTTGTCTAGGATTAACAGAAAAGATATAAATCTTTATAAAAAATCACACTGCACATTTTTAATATACTCTGAAATAGACACTTCATGAAATTTTTAAGATTGCTTTTCTGTTTAATTTTATGTATTTAAACAGGTTTGTAAGAAAATGGATAATTTTTATGCTCTGAAATCATATAACCATTGAATGTTGATAATTTCTAATTTTAAGTTTATACAATAAAGTAATTAAATTTGAAAAATATATTGCCATAGATAAAGAAATAAATTATTGCTAAAAAATTAAGTAGATACGACCAGGTAAAATATTATCAGAAAATATTCAATAAACAAGCATGATGTTTCATGAGGTTTTACCCTGAAATAGTATATGTCTCAGGAAGTTTTTTATGTCATTATGCCACATAGATTATATTAAGTAGTAATTACTGCTAACAAAATGTAATATTGCACTAATTACCACAGTTATTAACACAATTTTATAAAAAAATAAGAAAGCTATTGCTAAAACTATTACATTAATGTCCCTCTGAGATTTGAACTATAATTGCTGTCATTTTTATTTTGCCCCATGAGACACATAGGAATGCAGGAAGCAGCTAACAATATACTCATGTAATTATATTTCTCCCTATGTTTGAACTGTTAGGCAGAATTTTTGCTAATAAAACTTAAAATAAATAGTATCCTGTTCCCTTCATATTAAGCTTGGTTATTCTTGGGCCAAGAGAGATTCAAACACAGGGTAGAAATAGCATATTGTGTGTCTATGACCTCTACTCAAAACTTATTCTGTAACATGGAGAAGCTAAGGAATCACAAGAAATAAAGGATAGTTTAGACATTGCCTAGCAACACCTCAAAGAATGAAAGCTATGGAAGACTCACTAGAAATGAGAACAGGTGAAATCATTTAAAAACTATTTTAGACATAGTTTCTAAGTCATCTAGGTGGAAAAAGAGCTAAGCAGAAATGGGCTCATTTTCCATGCATCAGAGGAGCAATAGAGGAGTAGAGAGAAATAAAGACATACTCTTCTAGTCATCACTGCAAACTCACATCAGGGCAGTAAAATTTTCATCAGATAATAAAAAATAAGTTTCAAATTTAAAGTAGTAAAATATAAATCTAATATAAAAAGAAAGAATTGTGTCAAAATACTATTCAGTCTTGCTTCAAAGTGGCATCCATGAGATCATTTCTAGCTCTTATTATTTTAAGAAATAGTAGATAAATCTGCCCTTCATTTTAAAATTTAAAGTTGTGCTACATTAAATATATGTTTATTTTTAATCACTGAACATGTTGACTTTTTTGCAAATGGCTCTCAATAGCATTAATAGCGGGATTCAAGATTTCCTCTAAGGCAGCTGTGATAGAATGCGAAAAGAAATCATGGGGTTTGAAGTCAGAATATGCCTATCAGTGTTGTTGTGAGGATTAAATAAAACAAGTAAAAAATATTATTTAACACAGTCCCTATTTTATGGGAGAAGGGAGGTGTTTTCAATAAATATTTGCTCACTCTTACTCTTATTTGTAATATTCCATGGAAACTCTTACAGTAGTAGAGGGGACTTATGTTGGCAATAGTAGGTGGAGGTGCTATAAACTACTACAACACCTTCAGTGAGATTTCTGCAGCAGTTTTGAGTGAAATGTTTATACACATACCCTTTCCTGGGTCTGAGGAATGAATTTGAGGAAATTACTACCAGACAGTATTAGGGGAGGGAAGGGACAGAGCCACTTTGTGTGGAGATAATGTTAGATAATGTAAGACAATCTGTCTTAATATAAAATCTAGCTTTTGATTGAAACCACTATGCATGGAAGGGTTGGGATGATAAAATGGGGAAACAACTCAGATCAGCAGGCTGAAGTACCTAGGCTCTGAGTAGGTTAGGGTGTATACTCTAGGCTCTGTCACTGTTCAGGCTGTGGACAAAAAGAAAAAATGTTGCCTGCCATTTTGGTAAACAAAGAATGTTGCCTGCCTTTTTGGTAAAAAACAAATACTGTCTACTTTCAAGCCTTCAGACACTGCAGCCACCCTAATGTGTGCCCTGAGGGGAATTCACGATGGAGAAAAACAGGATATCACCCTAGATAGTTAAAATGCATATCAAAGGAATAATTTCAATGAGTCCATATTCTTGCATCTTCCCATACAAAGAAAAGCACTAAAATCATTAACTTGAGATTTTTTTTTTATTCAAACAGAAAGTCACAAAAATTATAATCATCCTCATCAGTTCACTCAGTCCCATGTAATTAATTTTTTTTTCATCTTGATCTTTTGTTAGCACTTTTATGAATTCATCAGTTTTCAATTAGAGTTCTGAAAATGTTTATTCATTCAGTTCAGCAGTATAGTCAGTTACCAGAAAGCTGTACTTGTGAGAGTCTTTTCCATGAATTCCTTGAAGATGAGCAATGTGTTGTTTGTTTGTTGTTATTTATGTGTGTGTGAATAGCAGTAATCTTTTGATGTTCAACCACCTTTTTCCTTTTTTTTTTTTTTTTCATTGAAACTCCTATATATCCTAGCTCCTTTCTTACCTTTTCAGAACAGTTCCTCAGAGCTATCTGAGAGGCTGTCGCCTGGGCTGTAGTCTTCAGTAAGTTCTCCAAACAATACATAACTCACACCTTTTAGGTTGTAATTTTTTTTTCAGTTGGAAAGCCCTAAGAGTTTTTTTGTTTTCCTGGATGATTGCAATTCTATATATCTATCCTGCCCCTTCTTTAATTTACCTTCCCCAGGTAAATTTTTCTAAAATACAAAGCTGAAAGTTTTAATCACCTGCTCAAAACTACCATGTCTTTCATTCTTCACCAGGAAAAAGTGTAATTGTCACAAGTTTATTGGTAGGTATTTGAAAGTAGATTTAACTGCAACCAGCAAATTTTAGTAGAGAGGGGAGTTATAGTTAATATTTCCAAGAAGACAAAGGCTTCTATATACTTATTTTGATAGGGAAGAAGAGAAAGTGATTAATTAGAACAAGCATGTCCACTGTCACGGTGGGACCCTAGCAGGGTCTGGCTGTGGCACAGATTTTATCACACATGTTAGTGTTCTGAACCCCACACCACTCTAACTTCAACACCTCTTTCCACAGTGCTGATCACATGGTAAACACTCAACAAAAATTTGTTGAATGAGTGAAAGGAGTTCTCTTGAGGAGAAGTGAATGCCAAGTTCCTGAATTCAGAGGAAGAAGTGTAAAATTAAGTGGCAAGTGGTCATCATCTAAAGTACTTTTGGGGAGCTAATTTTATCCAAGAAACAATCTGAACTGAAAGAAAAAAAAAAAAAAGTCAAATGATGTACCTGAAAAAAATACTTGAGGGTTAGTGTGAATTAGAAGTCAGACAGAAGAACTAGAAGGGGATAGTTCTTGCCTCTCGGTTTATTACAGTGGTTACCAGACTAAGTGTACTAGTACCACAACAACCAATAATTGTGTTAATGTAGTAACGACCATGTACTGGGCAACTAGTATGTGATCAGACATTATGTTCAGTGCTTACCTGACATTATCTCATTTACTTTTTAAAAGAACCTTCAAAGAAATGGTATTGTAACAGGGAAGAACAAAATCTGACTCCATACTGGATCTGTTTCTTTTACCTTGACCTTTGCTTTCCGTTGCTTTTGTTCTGTCTGTAGTTATAACCATTTATGGCCTGCCTCAGGGAACCATGCCTCTCTGCCTGAATGTTAAACTAAAGTGACTTTGTTCAGCTCACAGGGAAACACCCTGACCTTGCACACCTGTGAATGGCTACAGAAAAGAAGAAATTAACACATCCCCTCCCCAAAGCTGTCCAAAACCAGGAGTTATTTTGCAAGACTTATGGCCTTTTTACTTTACTTCCTCATCTCCTCCCCCTCTCTGTTCTGTAAAAGAAACCAGTGTCCAAACCCCGATAAGATGATACTCTAGGACATTAGTCCACCATCTTCTCTGATGTACGGCTTTCTGAATAAAGTCACTGTTCCTTGCCTCAACACCACGTCTTCTGATTTATTGCCTTGTTGTGTGGTGAGCAGACTGAGCTTGGATTGGTAACAGTAGTATTGTGTCCATTTCACATATATGTAAACTAGGGTCAGAGTGATTAATTACTATCCTAGATCACATAGTACATAGTGTAACCAGAATGCAAATGAACACCTTTCTGACTCCAAATCTTCTTAGGATGGCATACCAAATTTTGTTAAAACAATAGCTTTTAAGATCCCTATGTAATATACCAATAATTACGCTGTGTAAATTAACCAATTATTTTATTCATTCATTGTGGATTAATTCTTCATATTAGGAACATCATGTCATGCATATATATATGAAAAGAAGGAACATTGTTAATGCACATCAGTCTCGGAGAATATTGGACCAATATAAACTAAGGTTGCAAAGATACACATAAAACTCAGTTATTTGAGATTATTATTTAATTATTGCTTTTAAACTCAGAACTAGTTAATTCAACACCAATACAACATAGATTTTCTAGTTTTCTTCATTGACTTACATACGAATTAAGTTATTTTGTTTACCTCTTGTCAAATTTCTTTTTTTTTCTTTGTGGTACGCGGGCCTGTCACTGTTGTGGCCTCTCCCGTTGTGAAGCACGGGCTCCAGATGCGCAGGCTCAGCGGCCATGGCTCATGGGCCCAGCCGCTCCGCAGCATGTGGGATCTTCCCAGACTGGAGCACGAACCCGTGTTCCCTGCATTTCTTATTTTTTTTAATGTTATAAATGCCAATCCTGTATATATACTACAAAAAAATTGAATTGTAAACAATATTGTTATTCTTGGGAACATGTTTAAAAAGATGCTTGAACTTAATTTTAATTCTCAAAATGTTCAAATATTAACCCCATTTTAAACCTTTTCTCTAACTTCACATGTCTTACAAAGATTCAATATGAGTAATACCTAAAATAAATGATTGTAAAACAAAATTATTTTTTTAAACATCTTTATTAGAGTATAATTGCTATACATTGTTGTGTTAGTGTTTGCTGTATAACAAAGTGAATCAGCTATATGTATACATATATCCCCATATCCCCTCCCTCTTGCATCTCTCTCCCACCCTCCCTATCCCACCCCTCTAGGTGGTCACAAAGCACTGAGCTGATCTCCCTGTGCTATGCAGCTGCTTCCCAATAGCTATCTATTTTATATTTGGTAGTGTATATATGTCCATGCCACTCTCTCACTTCATCCCAGCTTACCCTTCCCACTCCCCATATCCTCAAGTCCATTCTCTTGTAGGTCTGTGTCTTTATTCCTGTCTTACCCCTAGGTTCTTCATGACCTTTTTTTTTTTTTCTTAGATTCCATATATATGTTAGCATACGGTATTTGTTTTTCTCTTTCTGACTTACTTCACTCTGTATGACAGACTCTAGGTCCACCCATCTCACTACAAATAACTTCCTTTTATGGCTGAGTAATAATCCATTGTAAACAAAATATTTTGTAGTAAACTTCCTTCTCAACCTTGCACTTCATTTATTAAAATCTGGTGCCTGAAAATAGTTCCGAAGTTGATATACATTATGCTAAATGAAGTGTTTTAGGCACTAGCAATTTCAGGTGTTTAATATTCAATGGACATAGTTTTAACAGTCAGTGCATGTTTTAAAATTTTCATTTCATAGCCATACGTTATTGCTGAGCTCTTAAAATAATTGCTTTGTTATGCTACTGAAAGATGGCAAGATGGCTTTTTCATATGATACCCTAAAATTATAAAGTAAAAAAAGGTTGATGTTGTTTTTTCTGAAAGTTGTGCAAAGTGATATGCTTAAATAGTATAACCAGAATTATCTCTTTTATGTTCTCATAATAAAATAACAACCCTGAACATTTCAAGTTTCTAAAAAAAATCTATAAAATCATTACTACTGATTGATTCAATATATTTTATTCTGAAAATTTAGATAAGACAAAATAAAAGTATGTGCATGTTTGTGTGTACAAAATGGATCACATCATTCGAAATCTGTATTTTCCTTACACTTAGGTGTTATGACCATGTGTCTACATCTATAACTTCTTCTTAAAGGCTGCATATTATACATTGTCTGGATGCATAATAATTTGTTTATTCAATCCCATATATTTGGATATATATGCAATTAGTTTCAGTTATTCTTCCATTTTGTCATCAATTCTGTAATTTTCTAATTATATATATATATATGATAAATTATTTTAAGTGAAAATGCCACGTTAAAGTTATAATTTTTGAAAAAGAATTTTAACATGTATTGCCTTTGTAGTTTAATAACAGAAATCAAATTCTGTGCCCTTTTGCATCCTGCAGCATCTGACATTTCACTCAACAATGACAAGTTGCAGGAACAATAGCTCACATCAGGATGGTGTGTAACCTCCTTGCAATTGCTCTACTGCAATTTACCATAGCTTTCAGATATTTCTGATGGGCCTCCTGTTGGAAAACCTTAAATCTGATAGCTTCCATCAAGTCACACCTGAGGCATTGGGAGCAGACATATCCCAAAATGGTATGCAAATGGGACAATACTAGTATTCAAATAACTATTCAGGTTTTGCAGCTGATAATTCCTTAAAATCTCTTTTCTACTCTCCTCCCCAAATTAGTTAACCTAAGGCCGATTAGGGATCATTTTAATGCAATTTTCTGTGGTGCAGTTACCTATCCCAAGTTGAGGGTATGAGAAACAACTATATTTGGAGAATAGTTCAATACATGTGACCCATTTTTCAAAGATTTTTTTTTTTTTGGTTCCTCAATCAGATTATAAAATAATGAAATAGAAAAAAAAAAGTCAGATGTCAAGCAGTGAACTGCAACTGATGAGATGAAAGCTTTAATGTTCTTAATCATTTAAATAGCAAAATTAAAAACTGTCATTTCATATAGTTTCTAAAATAGCTGTATTCATATTCTGCTTTTATATATTTTTGAGGTCTACTTTGAGTACTAAAATCCTACAGAATAAAATATAAAAGGGTTAGAGATCAACCTGAAATTTTCTCTGATACATGAATTACTAGTTACTTTTTGTTTCTTAGCTATGCTTCTTTTTATTATATCTATCCACCCAGTATCTTAATTTCAGATTTCATTTATTAAAAAATGAGAGATAGACTTTTTTTGTATATGATATAATGTTTATAATTTGTATTTATCTTAAAATTTAATAATTCAATTATATATGTACACACATATGCCACTATATTACACATACACAAATGTATACAATTTTGTCATGTTATTTGCTTCTGTATTGGGAAAAGCTTAAAAAGCATGAAAGCCTATAGTGAAATATTTGACATTAAAGGGGATGTTTCTTTTATTATTAATAATATGCAGTATAAATTCAAAATGGAGCAGGACCCTGTGGGACCTTCCAGGTACAAATCCTTTCTGTTAGTCCCCACCACTCCACCCCTGTTTCTTGTTTTTAGAAAATATGCTTCATTCAGCCTCCTTGACCCTACCTGAATTCCAAAGGGCAGATTCAAACATTTGCTTGTCAGCAAAGGGAGGGAATGCAGAAACTAAGGAGGAGCAGTCAAGAACAATAGTTCAGTGATAAAGCACCTCTCCTCAAGGAAGATACATTACAAAACCTTTGAGTTCTGTAGGAAAGGTGGAGGATGGGGCATATCAAAGGAATGATTTCAATGAGCCCATACTTTTGCATCTTCCCACGCATAAAAAGTGTTAAATTCATTAATTTGAATGTCTGGTTTTCTTTAATTAACAGTAGCCTTTTGATGTTCTGACTACCTGTTTTTTTGTTGCAAAAACTTGTATATATCCTGGCTCCTCCCTTACATCTTCAGAGCAGTCCATCAGAGTTATCTGAGAGGCTATCTTCTGGGCTTTAGTCCTCAGAAAGTCCACCGAAAAAATATAACTCTCAACTTTTAGGTTGTGCAATTTTTTCAGTTGACAAGTCCAAACTATTATCTTCTGCCGCAGTGTCTATCAAATTATGCTGTATTCTGGCATTTGAGATACGGGTTAAGCTCATCCTAAAGCTCAGTGGAATGCAGAAATTTTGACTCAAAAAAAAAAATTAAAACAAAACCTAACAATAAGTGTAAAATCACAAAACGAACCTAATTTTAAATTCTGAGTCTTCTGGCATTGATAATACAAATTGCAAAAACAAACAAAAATATACGTACAAAGAAAGAAAACAAAGCCTTAAATTTCTGTAAGAATGAAAGAGAAGGTGTTATCTCAAGTTCATGTGCCCAAAGCACGGTGAAGCCAAACAAACTGAAATGTTGGGAATTTGGAGTAGAGAAAAGTTTACTGCAAGGCCATGCAAGGAGACGAGGTGGCTCATGCCCTAAAAAAGCCCCCAGCTCCCTGAAGGGTTTGACAAAGCACTTGGCCTCTCCCACCGCGGAGTGCAGGCTCCGGACGCGCAGGCTCAGCGGCCATGGCACACGGGCCCAGCCGCTCCGCAGCATGTGGGATCTTCCCGGACCGGGGCACGAAGCTGTGTCCCCTGCATCAGCAGGTAGACTCTCAACAACTGCACCACCAGCGAAGCCCGCAAAGCACTTTTAAAAGCCAGGTGAGGAGGAGGTTCGCAGCTATGTGATCTGCTTGTGCACAGTTCTCTGATTGGCTGATGGTGAGGTAGCAGGGTGGTGACACAGGAGTTAACATTATTAGTCCTCATGCTCCAGGTGGCCTGGGGCTGTGTGCTTATGGTTGTAAAGTAGTTAACATCTTCCATTTGTTGGGGGGAGATTCACATCTGCAAACCAACTCAGGAAATGTGCATCAAATACCATTATCTAGGTACTTCAGAGAGGAGATAAGCAGAAGATATGGGGGAAGGCCTGTCCT
Organism: Lipotes vexillifer; assembly: GCF_000442215.2. Taxonomy (NCBI): domain Eukaryota; kingdom Metazoa; phylum Chordata; class Mammalia; order Artiodactyla; family Lipotidae; genus Lipotes; species Lipotes vexillifer. The sequence continues at coordinate 481,190 of NW_006779624.1, forward strand.
GGGAAGGCCCCAAAGGGTCCTGCTTGCTTACAAAGTCAAACTGGGGGAGGAAGAACTGGTACTAAAGCACCCCAGTGCTTTATAATGGTCCCCCCAAGCCAGAACTCCAGTTACCTATTTGTGCTCAAACTCTAACTTGCTACACAATGGAAGAAGGATCCACCGGAAGAAACAGATATCAGGATGGATGTGGATATAGTGTGTTGGGTTTGTAGCTGGAAAACATTTCCATAACAATTGAATTGGAGGCTAGGCTTTAAAATCTTGGGTGAGTTAGTCTATTGTGCCTCACCAGGATATGTTTTTTATGCCAGGTAGATAAAAACCATGGGCCACTAATTGCCCATGCAATAACTCCACGCCTATACAGTGTATGCTGAGAACCTTTATTACCCCTTTCTCAATCCACTCCTTAAATGAATCCAAGCACTGGGCTAGTTCATTAAAACTATTCACTTGATTAACTCGATATTTACATGGTGGCATCTCAGATGGAGATGCCTATTTCTTTCCGTACACCTTGTTACCATGGTGCGGAGTAGCCACCCACCAGCATGTCCATCGAAACTTCTCTCATACTCTTACTGCCATAGCTAACAGTACCACTAACTCTCTCACTAATTTACAGAACTCTCTAGATTTGCTGGCCAAGGTGGTCCTTGACAACCGACTGGCCCTAGATTATCTGTTGACAGTACAAGGAGGAGTATGTATGTTGCACATACACTAACACTTCTTCTCAGGTAGAGACCGACATTGAGAAAATTAGATAACAAGCCACGTGGCTTCAGCAGACAATTAACCAGCAATCCTCGCTATTCAATATGGGCGGAGAAATTGAAAACTGGTTCTCCAGCTTGTTCTCCTGGATCCCATAAGGTATGAAAACTTTCTGATGGGAGGTTTCCATTTTTTCATAACCTTCCTCTTTCCAGCCATAATGATTTATATTTTATTTTGCTTAGTGTTCCTTACTGTTGTGCTTCTGAAACTAAGATATTTTTGTCCAAGAAGGAGGCCTGGGGCTAACAGGTTCAGACCTTCTATTTTAGAAATAGAGCAATAGACTAAATTTTAAGCCTGAGATTGACAAAATTATGCTGACCTTGTATAACCAGATTCTTACACTTGCTTGAGTGTCTGATTATAATAGTCTTTTTCTAGTCTTTAGCTCCAGCTTCTCTAATCTAATTACTTAGTTTGCTTTCTCTACAGCATCACAGGACAACGGTGATGCAGGGAATCCAGCTACTACCCACAGAAGATCATGCCGAAATAACAATGGAAGTCACCCTGGGGCCCCAAATGAGGCAGGGCAAGAGCTCTGTGACCCCAAGTAGGTAGGGTCTACCTACAAGCCCCTTGCCAGCCTGGAGAAGCTACAGAAGACAGACCTTCACCCTTTATCTTCCCAATAAAGATTTCTTGGGGTCTACAGCTCTCAAGGGAGATTTATGGCAGTAGACAGATGGGCCCCAGGATGAGCAGCTGGAGTTTGTACTCAAAGATGAATATAGGTGAGGCTGAGCCCTACCCAGGTAAAAGATAGAGACCACATATTTCTCATTCTGGAAGTCAAGGAGACCTTCCCGACTATAAAGCTCCTTGAAGGTCAAAAAGGGCGGAGGTGGGCTTCCCTGGTGGCGCAGTGGTTGAGAGTCCACCTGCCGATGCAGGGGACACGGGTTCATGCCCTGGTCTGGGAAGATCCCACATGCTGCAGAGCGGCTGGGCCCGTGAGCCATGGCCGCTGAGCCTGCGCATCTGGAGCCCGTGCTCCGCAACGGGAGAGGCCACAACAGTGAGAGGCCCTACCCATAGGCCTCTTCGCTGGAATCCATCTTCGCTAAAAGATGTGTACACACATGGGAGGATCCTGAGATGTACCAAATATGGACTCAGAACCAGACGAAGAAAAATGATTGGCTAAAGGAAACCCAGAAGAAATGTCCCATAAAAGTCATTCAAACTACCACAAGGGCATGACTCTCTCTCTCTGAGTCCACCCATGTGCTTATCCACACATCCTCTTTTTCCTCCTAATAAACACTTTACTTGTTTCTCTACTTTCTGTCTTTGTGGGAATTCTTTTCCACAAAGCCAAAGGGCCCGGGCCTTGTCACTCATCACTGGTCCCTGGTGATCGAGTGGCTAGGATTCAGTGCCCTCACTGCTGCAGCCCAACCTCAATCTCTGGCCGGGAACTAAAACTGATTCAAGCTGCTGCAGGCCAAGGCCAGCCGAGATCAAAAGGGCAGAAATAAGCCCACTTAATGTTGATTCTTTGTTTGGCATTTCCAATTCAGAGAGGCAGAAACTGGAATACAGTTCAAATAACATACTTTTAAATGATATTAAAATAGCAACATGTCCTGAAAAATCAAATGGACAGGTCATTCTGGAAAGTCATAATGACAAAAGTCTGACTCTCTCCTTCCTTGTTTTTGGACTTAGGAAATGTGAAAACTTCATTGATCTTCCAAGCTATGTTAAAAAACCATCTAAATGCTAAAAATTCTGTGGGATGTATTAACGTGCAGGCATGACCATAGTAAAACAGCATGTCCATCAAATGTTGTCTTGTAATTAACCTTTCTGATAAAATAGGACACACCTGAGACAGCATAGTGGAGGAATTCCAAAGTCCACAGAGGCCATCTGTCTGGGAAGGAGAAAGCCTGGAAGTACCGTCAGGCTGGGGGAGTTATTAACTGATAGGAAAGCTAGCTCCCAGGGATGCTAGTCACAGGACTGAGAGGCATGTCTGCAGTGGAATCCTTGGCAGTGCAAGACCTTTTATAATAACAGAAGGCTGAAAGCACATACCCCATGGGAGAAAAAGGCTTAAATAAACCATACCATACCCATATGATGGAAGCTTCTGCCAATATTAAAATAATATTTTAATATATAGTGTAGGTCACAGATGGGCAATTATGATCCACAGGTCAATTCTGGCACATTTCCTTCTTTTGTAAATAAAGTTTTATTGTAACAAAGACACATTTATGTAGCTATTGTTTATGGCTGCTTTTAAGCTACAATGGCACAGTTGAATAGTTGCAACAGAGATCATTTGGACAGCAAAGTTTAAATTATTTGTTATCTTGCTGTTTACAGAAAGTTTTCTTACTCTTGGTAAGAAAGAGGTATGCTTATGAACATGGAAACATTTTTGTGAGATAATATTAAGTGTAAAAGGAAATTATAAAACTATGTATGCTAAGCTCATATTTTTATGTACCTAAAAATGTGTATGTGTGTTTGTGTGTTTGTGTTCATTTGTGAGTGTATAGGAAGGGTAAACATCATGTTAGTGATGGTTATGGTTATGAGAAAAGATTATTAGGGACTTCCATTTTGTCATTATTATGAATTTTAAATTTTTTTCTATAAATAAATTACATACATAACTCACAAAAAAGATATTTTTTAAAAGAAACGGAGCAAAATCTTTGGGGCAGTTTTATCATTGGCTGTGCAATCATTGTTTCTAACAGCTGAATTTTCAGAAAAGGAAAATGGACCCTTCTTGTGTTTCAGTAGTGTGGAGCCTGCCAGCCTCAAGTACTATGTAGGCCTCATTCTAGAGTGGGGCAGATGCAAATTATGTCAAGGTTCTATGAGTTTGATAACAGTTATCTGGAAGGGGGACAACTGCTCATTTTCAACTGTGGTCTCACAAGCATGGAGAGACTGTAATTTTCCTCTGTGCTCCTTCAGTTGAACATGGAACATGTGTCACAAGACTGTTGTCTGATGTGGCAGCAAAGGCTTCTCTTGATCTAAGAGCCCAGCAGCTGCTACAGGAAAGGAGATCAGACAAGTACAACCAATATGTCGATACTGTACCAGACTTCCATGATTAATCAATTTTTTTAATGACAATAAACATTGCAACATTGGGAATAATAATCATGGCAGTGTGTATATTATATATACATATTTATATATATATATAAATGTACATATTTATTTATTTAAATCATGTTGAGCCTGCCATTTGACAAAAATAGACTCATTCTTAAAGGAAGAATGTAATAATATATTTGAAATATCTCTAATAATTCATGGTTTTAATTTTCAGTATGAATTTAAGCCTTGGATGGCAAAGTTGACTTTTCATTGTCCAGTACAAGTTTGCAAATATTATCACAGAATAACCCAAAATTATTTGACGGTACTAAGGTTTTTTTACAAAAATTGAGTTGAATTCAAATGCAACTATAAAACAAGATGAACAAATCTTGTCCAAGATTTGTGCCCAAGATTAACAAATTAAGGTGCAATGTAGAAATTTTATGAACTTTAAAAGGCTTGACCTTTTAAAAACTGTTCTCTGCATATCATATTTGATTTATTAAAACTCTCCCATTTTCTGCTGGTTACAAAGAAGAATGTAGATGAAATCTGGGGGTCAGAAAGAATTACTTAATTTACAGAACCTAAGAGGTGAGTGTTTATGTGGGAGAAAACGAAGTACCCAGGTTAACAACATAATCTCTGTAGACAGGATAATTGGGATTGAATTCTGCTTACTGGCTGTGTAAAATTGGGCAAGTTTAAAGCCCTCAGTTTGCTTATCCTTATAGTGTAGGCAATTATACTACTGACTGTCTCCCTCATAAAGTTATTTTCACAAGCAAATGGTCTAATTAATAGTTGTAAAGCGTTTAGCACAGTAGATGGCATATATCAAGGACTGTGTGTATTATGTGCTGGTTAAGTAAATGATGACGAGTGTGAAGTTTATTTGGTAGGTAATAATGAGCTGCCAATATAAAGTCACTAGGAAGAGTGAGCATGAATGAAGAAACACTTAGGAAGGGAAGATGAGTTTGGTTGCAAGCTCAGGGCTTAGTCAGACACAGATTTTTAAAAATTCTAGAAGGGACAAGACTATGGAGAATGCTGGCTTTGGTAGAAAATATGATGACTAAAAATTAAGAGAGCCTAACAAAATATTGAGTTGTCAGGAGAAATGTAAGCAAATTTTGTTTTACTCTTACCCTGGCCATTCCAAATGAATATGAGGCAATCCAAGCAGGGGACAATGGACTCTGATTTTTTTTTTTCTCTGTATATTCCACAAATGATCAGCAAGCACAGTACATTTTGTTTTTTTATCATTCCTCACTCTTAGAGTGTTGGTGAGTTCCTATAACTCCACCCATAATCCAAACCCCCACCTTGGACACCCAAGCTATTGAAACATGTGATCCATGTTTTAAAGGTTGTTTGACTTTAATCCATTTCACTGCTCACATATTTCTCTCATTAATATGAATTTCTCCCATTATTTCTCAATGGTGTATTCCATTCTACAAAAGTATATAATTCCTCAGAGTTAATTAGATATCACTTATATCTTCTTAATGATGTGAAACTGACCTGCTTACTCATGTATTTCAACATCTTCTGGACTGTGATTGTTTCAGTTAGTGAAAAATGCTGTTATTAAATCCCATCAACAAGGTATCAACACAATTATGTAGATGTGATTTTATTTTGTGGGCACTACCAGATAATTTTAGATAATTGAGGTTCAATTATCCACTTTGAACCTCAAATTAAAAATCTAAAGTTTGAAGACAGAAATAGTTCTCACTTTAAATATATTTTTTAGATAATATATAAGTATTCTTGTTTATTTCACTATGATTTACAAAACCCATACTTCAATTCTTTCAGCTTTGCATAATTACCTGTGTGGTTCTTAAAGCACATACACAGACGTACACACATAAACACAGGCATATACACACATACACACTTTCATAATGTGACTTAAACCTTAAGTTCTTTTTAAAACCTTATCTAAGTTAATGGAAATCCATCATCTAATAAGTCTAACCTACTCTGAAAAAGGAAAAACAAAATTAAACAGACACTAGCTAAAATAACTCAAAAACTGGAATAGAGGTTTGATGTGGCCCTTTTAGAATCATCAAATGTTAAGGGAGAATTTTGAGTAGATGTTGAAGTCACATGAATAAGGTCAAATGAGTCAATACCAAAGACTCTGTGTTGATTAGAGTTCTGGAAATGAAGGGAAAAGCTCTTGAGAAAGACAAGGGTACCTGCATAAAATTAGAATAAGTAAATTTATAGAAAAGGTAGGCATCATCTCTGTAGGTTGTTTCATTTCCTTCCATTGTTAGGAAGATCTAATCCGTATCACAGAGGTGGATTTTCAGATTTTTCAAGTCAAAATCCACCTTCAGTGACTAAAGAGCCTCCTGGAAACTGTTGCTGTGATATCCGTCTCTAACTTTTCTCTTCATCCTGACATCCATGAGCATCCTTCCTGATGTTTTTTTGTTCCATATTCTTTTTCATCTTCTTAAAAGGCTTAGCACAGGTTATCCCTCTTGTTTATTTATTACTATCCTTATCATCTATGTGGTATTCTTATCCCCAATCTCTCCTTCATTTTGATTTATCCCACATACTGTTGACAGTGTTCTTCCTAAAACAAGTAATGCCAACAGATTTCTCTTTGAATACAAAAAATACCCTTAAATTTCAATAATTCCCCAAAGGCTACCTAGTAGTATCCAAATTCCTTAGGAAGCTATGCTCCACTCAAAATCAAAATATTTTAATGACTTATTGCACTCCTCTTAGAAAAAAAGTTTGTTATTCATTTTTTATTACAAAAGTCTACAGTAAAATAAAAAAAAAAATTGCAGTGGAAATTGCTATTCTCAATTTTGAACCAAAGTTCCTCTGTTATCTCTAAATGTTGATAATGTAACTTATCCTCTGTGACCAAATAGGTAATTTTTGGAAGATGTGGACATTTCAGATGATCATAGGAAATAAATTTTCACATGTTTCAGTTCAAGCTTATTTATAGTCAGACATAATTTTTTTTCTTTTTTGCAGTACACGGGCCTCTCACTGTTGTGGCCTCTCCAGTTGCAGAGCACAGGCTCCGGAGGCGCAGGCTCAGCAGCCTTGGCTCACGGGCCCAGCTGCTCCATGGCATGTGGGATCTTCCCGGACCGGGTCATGAACCCGTGGCCCCTGAATCAGCAGGCGGACTCTCAACCACTGCGCCACCAGGGAAGCCCCCAAACATAATTTTTATTCACTTGGTTTTCTTGGATGATCAAATTGTAATAGAGTTTCTACAATTATAGTTCTCATATTCTAGGTATATTTTGTTTGTTTTATATTTTGCTGTGCTTTAATGTTCAATGAACAAAGATTCATCAATCATATCTCTTGAAAATAAATATTTATTATGTAATATTATCAATGCAATCCATGTTTAAATACTAACTAACAAAAATAAGAAAATAAAATTACTCTTATCAAATAGACGTAAGCACTGTTCAGATCTTGGTTTATATCCTTTTGTAAATTTTATACATATATCTATACCAGTTTTCTAAGAATAGGATCATAACATATTTACTTCTTTTCAATCAATTTTTTTTCACTCAGTGTTATATGCATATACTCTATATTTGGGAGGTTTACTAATTAAAAGTTATTCTGCAAGATTATTACTAGATGTATGACCCTAGGGGAGTAACTTAGCATCTCTTCGATTAAATTTTCTTGTCTGAAATACAGAGATGAAAACTGTACCTTCCTCTTAGCGCTCTTGAGAAGATTAAATGCAAAGTACTTAGAAAATATAGTATGTACTATAAAATAATAATAACAACATGTTATTACATATCTTCCTCAACTTTCCCATTGGGTTATGTCTCAATAACCCTATCCTAAGTTGAAAATAGCATAAGCTGAAAATGCACTTAATGCATAAGGCTATGGAACAGCATACCTTAGTTTAGCCCACCTTAAACCTGCTCAGAACACTTACATTAACCTACAGTTGGGCAAAATCATCTAACACAAAACTGATTTTACAATAATGTGTTGAATGTCTCATATAGTTTATTGATATACTGTATTGAAATTGAAAAACAAAATGGTTGTCTGGGTCTAGAATGGCTGTATGTGTATCAGTTGTTAAACTTCATGACGCTGTGGCTGCCTGCAGGTCACTGCTGCTGCCCAGCATCATAAGAGAGTATTATACTCCATATCACTAGCCTGGGAAAAGATCAAAATTCAAAATTCAAAGTCCAGTTTATACTGAATGTATATCACTTGCACAACATCATAAAGTCAAAATATTGTAAGTCGGGGACCATCTGTATTATTAGGCACAGATAAATTTTTTTTTCTTTAGTAGTGTATGGCATGTACACATTTTTATTATTAGGTTGCAAACAATCTATATGAAATAGCAGGGGTTTGCTTAAACAGTAAAGTGTGAAATGGAAATTTAGAATGCTATTCTAGAGTGTTGTTATTTACAAAGAACAACTTTTTTTTTTTTTTTGCGATATGCGGGCCTCTCACCACTGTGGCCCCTCCCGCCGCAGAGCACAGGCTCCGGACGCGCAGGCCCAGCGGCCACGGCCCATGGGCCCAGCCGCTCTGCGGCACGCGGGATCCTCCCGGACCGGGGCACGAACCCGCGTTCCCCGCATCGGCAGGCAGACTCTCAATCACTGTGCCACCAGGGAAGCCCCAAAGAACAACTTTTAAAATACATTGTCTATTAGAAAAAGTAGGTAACTCATTTGCATAACATATTTAAATAAATAGTCTAAATATAGGTTTCCTGCCACTCAGTTGTTTCTCATTTTTCTATAACAAATATAGATTGCTATTGCTATAACATCTACTAAATTATAAAATGAAATACGTTGCTGAAAATTATTTGCAATAATTATGACTAATGGAGAGTTAATTTCTTTGAATATCAAAGATTATTTGAGTGACAAAGACAGTCTAAAATTCACCTCAGCTTGGCTAAACCTTAGACACGCTTCTTCCTGATTCTAGGCCTCTAAATTCCCATTTCTGAGAGTAATTTAATTGTGAGGGCAAAGTAATTGTAAATCCTTTTTCTACCCAAAGCCTCCTGACAGTTTCACAAGTCAGAATTGTCTTTCTCAAGGATCTGAGAAACTTCTCTTTGACACGAAAACATCAAGAAATAGAGCTGGATTTTTATTTCTTGTTTTATAATTTGGGGCAAGTTTAATGGTTAAACTTCAACTTTTGATTTGTAAATAGGAGTTTACAGCACCTCCCAAGCAAGATAGTTGTTAAGGTCAAAGGAGATAATGTAGAAGGCAAAGTATTTTACAGAATGATGCATAGGAAGTGCTCAGTAAAGGTTAGAAATGATACTCTAAGGGTTTAAATAAGCAATTACAAAATAATCTGCTAATTAACACCTAAAAAAATTTTCATGTCAGTTGTCTTTTTTTTAATGGAAGTTCAAACAGTAAAATGTTAGTTTCTAGCAATCAAAGTGACATACACTAAAAAAAAAAAAAACAGTGTCTCTACACAGTTGGCAAATGTTTGGCAAAGCAAATATTCTCATATACCAGGGGTGAAAATATAAATTTCTATTATATTTCTGGTGGGCAATATGATGTTAAATATTAAAAAATATATATATTGTGCCTACTTTTAAGGCTAAGAAATAGTTCAACATCTGCAAATATTAATCAGTACTGATGTTTAAACCAACTCTATTTTTTTTGTTTTTTGTTTTTTGTTTGTTTGTTTTTTTATGATGTACATGGGCCTCTCACTGTTGTGGCGTCTCCCGTTGTGGAGCACAGGCTTCGGACGCGCAGGCTCAGCGGCCATGGCTCACGGGCCCAGCCACTCCACGCCATGTGGGATCTTCCCGGACCGGGGCGCGAACCCACGTCCCCTGCATCGGCAGGCGGACTCTCAACCACTGCGCCACCAGGGAAGCCCCAACTCTATTATATTATTATATCATTATGTGTATATATATATATATATATATCATATATATTATTATATTATTATATCATTATTTTTATTATTGGAACCAACCCTAAGAAACCAAATTATAGGAGTTAACTTAAATAAAGCATTATACAACTATACAAGGGAATGTACTATATAAACGTTTAGGATCACATTTAAGAACCTTTTATAGTTTGAGAAAATTTTCATGATAAATGTGAAGTGAAAAAAAAGTACAACAATTTATACATCATAATCCATACCTTCTCTATCAAGGGGGCTAGTTAGCAGTCTAAAATACATAATAAAAAGCATTAACTGTGATGATCATCTTTGCAGTTTTCTGCCATTTCATAACTAATCACAAAATATATAAAAATGATCAAAGTAATCAACTTTGGTATTCATCTGCTAGTTAAAAAGCAAGATTTCCTTCTAGGTCATTATTTTTCTAGAAGAAATTAAAATAAATATTTCTATATTGTTTGATATCTTCTTTTTAGACACCCTTGACTGCTTTCTTTTAGCTTTTTGACTTTTTTCCTATGAACGCTCATTAACTCCTATCTATATGTCTATAGTAAATTTTGTTATCTCCAAATTAATATAATATTTTCCTCTATATTTTTATATTTGTAAGACTATCCCATGTCCCAAATAGACATTTTTTTCTTACGTATTTTCTTCTTTTAGTTGTCAAGTGGTATTCTTAAAATTAGATAATGCTGTGTATCACTCCCAGAGAGTTAGTAAACCACCAGTCAGTTCAGACAGTCCACGGATGTAGTGGGAACTAGTAGGAGGCTGGAAGGCCATCTTTTTCTTTTGACTCTTTTAATAAATACATGTAACTTTATTTCTGTTCTCCACATAGATAAAACTTAAAACCACTGCCTGCATGTTGTTTATTGAAAAAGAAAGAAAACTCTCCTCTAAGAACTCCAAAATAACGTGGACTCACCATGGGTTGGTAATGATGTTAATAAAGACTCATATGGAGGATTTTATTTGTTCAGGATACATAAAACTAGCGTATTATAGTTATAATATAACTATAGCTATAACTGTATTATTGTTTTCCTCTCCAAATCAACATTTTCATTTAAATTTCTAACACTCAATTGTATTTAAAGCATGTTTCTATGGTAAGTCTCTTGACATGAATGACATATTGTTAAATTATTACATGTGACTCGTGTGGAGACACACAGGAAACTCAAACTACAAATTTATGAACTTAAAAGCACCATGGGAAAGCAAACTCAGACCAATACTTCCATAGAACTGCTGCAGATCACATTACCTTTAGCTGAAAATTAAAATGACACCTGGAAAATATAACTACTCCTTTCAAGGACCAGATTTGAAATCTAATAAACTCCTTACTTAATATCTTTTGGGCTTGAAATAGGATAGTTAATTGAATTTGGGTAAAGTGGTATCAATTTATTTATGTGGCATCACCAACTCTCATTTGAAGCTAGACTAATATAAAGATTTGTAAGAAAGAAGACTTGAAAGCTAAGGTAAACCTGTTAGACTTCTGTAAAATTCTGAGCATTATGGATTATTTATATACCCATCTGCTCATTCTTTATTATTTATTTTGAAATAATGTCAAGCTTACAGAAAAGTTGCAAAAATAGTACAGAGTGTCTTTATACTTTCACCCAGATTCCTCTATTGTTAACAGTTTATATGACCACAGAACAATAACAGAAGCTAGGAAATTACATTAATACAATATTTTAAAATGACTTACTGATATTTTTTGAAATTTGTCAGTTTTCCCACCTATATTAGTTTTTAGGTCCAGAATCCAATCCAGCCTCCTACATTGTCCACAGTTGTCAATTCTCCTTAGGTTCTTCCAATCTGTGACAATTCCTCAAACTTCCTTCTTCTTTATGATTCTGATGATTTTGATGAATACTCGTCAATTATTTTGTAGAATGTCCCTCAATTTGGGTTTATCTGGTATTTTCTCATGACTAGATTGAAATTATGGTAAGAATAGCACAGAGCCATTCTCAGTGCAACCTATCATGAGGTATATGATATTATTCTGACATTTTATCCTTGCTTCTCAGAGTAGGTTACATCCTTGAAAATATCATAGAAGTATCACTTGGTCACTATCCCAAAATGTTCAGACCGAATAATTCATATTTATGCCTATGATGCTTGTTCAAATGAAATATAAAAATCAGGTATTAGGGTAAATGGAAATGTTTTTACTTTAAATTTTACTATTACTCTTACTATTGGAAGTCACCCCCACCCAACCTAAGAAGCAGATTCCCTTGGTATACTTGAGATGACATTTATTTCTTTAAAATGTGGTAGCCAAGACTGGAAGAGCATAATACAATTAGGTTGATATATGATAAATGAAGGCCACAACCAAAGAAAGAGGTCAAATAAAACATGCCAAGAGTAAATGCGAATATAGTTTAAGAGGTCAAAAAGCTTAAATTCATGGTAATTTTTCCTATACAAGCCATGTAAAGTTTTAATTTTTAATATTGAAAAATATATACACACATACAAAAATGTTACCAAGTCAGCATGAGTTAAAACAATACATGTAAGTTTATCTGTAATTGGAGTTACGCTGGCTGTCAGATTACTCCAATTCTATAAGCATTCAGCATTTAAATAAATTATTGTGTTATAAGACTTATATTAACTTTAGCTTCTTTGATATTTCATCTCTCGTTATTTGACAGAGACCTGATAGGAATATTGGAAAAACCATGCTGAGCTCTGTAAGTTCATATGTTAATAACAACAAAAAAATATAGACTGTTTCATGTCATGGCAAAATATTACCTTCTCTCATTTCTGGTTAGTTTCATTAAAAAAAAATCTACAGAAAGGATATTCAAGTAACCTCATAAATTTATTACTGAAAGCACCATCTACTAGTTACTAGAAACTGATGCATTTCAATCTGTCTGTCTTCAGATCCTCTGATAAAAGAATAGAAACACATTTTTCTCTTGCATGCCTGCACACTTTCTCCTCTGCATATTGGAGCCTAGAGAAACAGGAGGTAGATTTTACTGGTAAAATGTTTTAGTCTATGTGTGTTTGTGTGTGTGCAATGGAAATCAATTTTTCAGCTTGCCTTTTATTGGAAACCTTAGGTATATAAATGAGAGTATTTTATCTTCTAAATCAGTCTTACATAACCAAAAGGCAATTGTTAGTTCAGTAAGTGCAAAGGCCTCCCCCACAGGAGACGTTACAACATCTGAACTGAAGTGTTTTAAGTTGCCCAGCCTGTAGCCTGATTCTAGCCCACAGTAGGTTAGGTTCTAAATAAGTATTGGATGAATGAAGAAAGGAAAAACATATTCTTACTCTGACAAGAATGTGAGATATGACTAAAGGGGGGGAACCCTCATATTTTATATTCATTAAAGAGTTAATTTTAACCATGAAAAACTTTGATGTGTGAATTTAACAAGGGAAGAGTGAAGCATTTTATTTTTAAAGCAACATCATCATGAAAAGAATAAATTTAGAATTTTTTGATATTTCAAAAATGTAGCAAGGTTTTATTTCTGGGATGTTTAAAAGACTTTTAGTATGGGCATTTGACCTAATGGATTATAAACACAGAACAAAAAATTCTTCTGTTGCTACATAGTTTTTCTGTAAATTCAATACAACTCATTTTCTACACTTTCTTGAGAGGATTAAATGGATTATTTCAAATTGAAATTTAAGATATGAAATTTTGAGTTGCAGGAGGGAAAAGTTTGTTTTATTTTTTTATTTTTTTCGGTACATGGGCCTCTCACTGTTGTGGCCTCTCCTGTTGCGGAGCACAGGCTCTGGATGCGCAGGCTCAGCGACCATGGCTCATGGGCCCAGCTGCTCCGCGGCATGTGGGACCTTCCCGGACCGGGGCACGAACCCGAGTTGCCTGCATTGGCAGGCGGACTCTCAACCACTGTGCCACCAGGAAAACCCTGTTTTATTTTTAAATTAATTTCTCCCCATTACAGATGGAGAAATTGAGTTTCAATGGTAATCAAGGTAAAGTCACATCACAAACGTAGAGTTGATAGAGTTGACAGTTGAATTCAGGCCCTTTGTTTACAAAAGAATTTTTTTTTTCAAATTTGTGAAGAAGGAGCTTAATTATACCAGTAGTTTCCTGGGAGGTGGGAGGGGCTAGGTAGCTGAGGGTGAATATGCTTACCATATAAATGGGTAATCTCCTCTAAGCTTCACTAGGATGCTACTTTACCATCCTATTATGTGATCCAAACATACCTCTTTAAGTAAAACAAATTGACATCAAGAACATTTCCTATGCATCTGGCTTATCTAAACATTTTGAGAATAAACTCTCAGTGTTTCAAGATGTGATCCCATCTTAGTACAGTTAAACTGAAAATGATTCTGCTTTCACTAAATGATAGGGCAAATTTAACAATTCATTCAACAGATACTCTCCCAAATGTTGAAACATTTCTGAATTCAATGAGGAGGGAAAATGCATTCATACAGACTCTGTAGGTTGACTATTTAGAAAAAAATAAAAATAAAAGAGTGCTTGGCATGGCTTTAGGGAGAAAAAACTGCTTCTGTCAGGAACACTTACCTAGATCTAGGGTAAAAATAACCTGCACAGATCCAAATATAAATAAGAGATCTTCATCAAACAGGTGTCAAAGTAAGTTTAAAAAAGTGAAACAGGGCTTCCCTGGTGGCGCAGTGGTTGAGAGTCCACCTGCCGATGCAAGGGACGTGGGTTCGTGCCCCGGTTCGGGAGGATCCCACATGCCGCGGAGCGGCTGGGCCCGTGAGCCATGGCTACTGAGCCTGCGCGTCCGGAGCCTGTGCTCCGCAACGGGAGAGGCTACCGCAGTGAGAGGCCCGCGTACCGCAAAAAAAAAAAAAAAAGTGAAACAACTAGAATCCACACAAATTTTACAAAATCCATCTGATTTTGGTATACATATGCCAGAGAAGGTCCAAGACAGAGTTGGGACTTTGGAACTACATGAGCTCCCTCTCTCTATCTCTCTCTAACGGTTTGTTCCATATAAACAGTTGTATAAAACAGAAACATCAACAATAAATATGTGTTACATAGATATTTATATTAAAAACCAAAACACTATAAAGGTAATAATTTTTAGTGAAAATTCATTGCTTGTCTATTCAACATCATTGTCTCCCAATAGCATCCAGAAGTTCCTTGGGAGAACGACTCTTTTTCCATTGTTCAAAGACAAAAGGTTTGGGTGGCATTGGCTTCTGGGGAGAGCTCTGATTATCAAACACCAGCATCTGCTCTATTTATCTTTCCCCAATGAGCAGTCGCCCAGATATTTGCAATTATCTCATGTCAGTCTCCTGTTCACTTTGCTTCCTGACCAAAGTTATTCTGAACAGAGTAAATCCCAGAACTTCCTTCCCCAGAATTTGTTTGGTGGTTGGAGGAAAAATGCTCTTACTCTAAACCAGAAAGAAGCCAGTACTTACATTGTCTGCCACCATCCTGAGAACATGAAGGAATCTAGCCTTTAAATAAAGCTGCTACACCAGAAGAACAGAGAGTTGGAAAAAGCCTGAGTCCTTGGTCACATTGCTCTAACCTTGCCTGGAGTCCACCTTACACTGGACTTTTCAGCTGTATGAGCCAACCATTTTCCTTTATTGTTTATGCCAGTTTAATTCAGGCTTTCTGCTACTTGCAAACAAACACATAATCACAATATAGTGGCAGTGGTGGTAGTTATTATTTGAGTGTTTCCTAATTGAAAGGCTTTGTGTTAAATGCTGCCTAGGAGGCAAAGGCTTTTATTGCCTCCATTTCATAAATAAGGAAACAAATTTGAAGAAGTTAAATGACTAGCTTAAGATCACACATCTGCTAAATTGTCAGAGCTACAATTCAAATGGCTTTCCCAAAGTCTATACTATTGGAGCCCTGGATGAGAGCATGGCTGTTAAGAAAAGTAACCGTGGACTTAATTACTGGCTTCAGCATTGTTAGTTGCGTGACCTTGGGCAAGTTATTTAACCTCATTGGATCTCAATTTCTTCAAACATAATTTTGGGAAAATAATAGTTCCTAACTTATATGAATATTAAAGGAGTTAAAACATATGAAGTGCTTAGAAATGTACCTATGTAATAGTAATCACTCAGAAAATACTAGCTCTTATTATAATTACTAGTGATAAAGTTAATTTGTGTTTTAGTACCCACAAAATGGAGGCTGCCCCTGTGTCCTGGCCCACATCACAAATCTAAACCTAAGTCAGCCTACATCACAAATCTAAACCTAAGTCAGCCTACACTTAAATCTAAACCTAAATATAAACACCTGTCAAGGAAACCTAATATGGACCAATCACAATCCTTCAACTAATCTTTCTCAAGCTCTCCATACCCTAGAAAGCAGGACCTGCCCACCTTCTAAGGAAATCCCTGACCTCCTAGCCCATCATGCTCTGCTTCCATGTTGCCTCTTCTAACCTCTGTAAAGCTGGCTCTTGCCCCAGATCCCTCAGGAATAGTGCTCCACTGCTTGTGAGGCACTGTACTCCCCCAACCCATTGTACTCAAGGGAGACATCAAACTCGTTACTAAATTGTTTTAGCCACTTGGCACTAGGCTTGCAGGAAATGTTTTCTGATTAGGTTTCCTAAACAACAGAATACAGATTCTTTAGGCACATCATCCCTGCCTAAAAACAGACCTAAATAAATCTCAGCTGGAAATGTAGGGTTATTATAGAGCTCAGATAAGAATGGCTGTAGTATTTCTGGTTTTGTCTTCCTATTCCACATGTATTTGACCGTATTGATTTTTTTCCCCAACATATATTTATTAGCATTTAGCTTGTGTTTCAGAGTTTTGGAGAAGCGGAACAGAGTAGCAAAAATAAAGCAGATAAGATTTTTACTTTCATGTAGCTTAACAATCTTGTGGACTCTGTAGGAGATAGACACTTAAATAGGTAAACCCCCCACAAAAATACATTTCTGACAAAAGTGCTACAAAAGTAAAGTGTAGTGTACTGTGAGAGCAGGTAAATGGAGACTCAAACCTAGTCCAGGAAGCAAGAGGATGGTCCTCTGTGAATAAGATTTTTATCTAAAACTAGCTTCATCTGGAGAAAAGTGTTTAGAAGAGAGGACAGCATGAGCAACAGCCATGAAGCAGGAAGCAACTTCATGCTTTTAGGAAATTTAACATCCTCTAGTAGCTAAATTAGAGTCAGGGGACATACAGTTAGGGAAGTGGCTGGAGAGGTTGACACAAAGCAGATCATACTGCATTTTGTAGACCATTTTATAGACTTGTGAATTAATCCTATGAGTCTTAAGTAAGGTAGTGGGGTGGTTTCTTTTTGTTTTTTAAAGAAGTCATTGACTGTTTTGTGGAGGATAGATGAGAGAGGCATACAAATGGATTTTTGAAGAATAATTAGGGGAATATATTAGTGGTTTTGAAAAGCAAAACTATTACCTTGAATAGGGTAATGGTAGAATGATAGAGGAAAATAGCTGAATCAATAATTATTTAAAAATTAATGAGACTTGGTGATACACTAGATACAGTCACTGGAGTAGATGCTATGGTGACCTACTCAAATCCCCTCTACTGGACCAGCTGCTGTTTAAGTAGGTTGCTAGGCTTACACCTAATCCCTTTAGCAGAGAAATTCAAAACCTTCTCGGAAGTTAGATACCAATCTTCATCTCTCATACTCACACCCCAAGCCCTGGCCAAAGCAACTTTGAAATGCACTGGAGATAGAGCCGAGTATGGAGGTTATATGCAAGTTCATTTGGAGACATTAAGGGCTTGAGACCCATATGAGCCAACCGTATAGAAATATCAAGTTGTTTTTTAGCTAAAAGAGGGAACTGGTGCTTTCTGGACCTCAGAAAGGGAGGGAAATAAAATTCGATTGTATAGATGTCATAAAAAATAAATGCAGGGCTTCCCTGGTGGCGCAGTGGTTGAGAGTCCGCCTGCCGATGCAGGGGACGCGGGTTCGTGCCCTGGTTCGGGAAGATCCCACATGCCGCCGAGCGGCTGGGCCCATGAGCCATGGCCGCTGAGCCTGCGCGTCCGGAGCCTGTGCCGGAGCCTGTGCTCTGCAATGGGAGAGGCCACAACAGTGAGAGGCCTGTGTACCTCAAAAAAAAAAAAAAAAAAAAAAAAAAAATTGGCAGCTTGGGATGAGAGAGAGAATAGCATGAGAAAAAGGTCAAGCCTCCCCTCAAAGATTTGGAATTACAGTGAGCCATTTGCTAACAATTTTCTCCCTTCTTCTCTGAGGGCCCCTTTCATGTTGAGGTTTGGGAAATTTACCCTTTTGGTTTGTTTTGGTGAGGGCACTATTTCTGAAGTGATACCAACTATTTTTGCAGCTTTCAGCTCTTTGTACTTTGTATTGGTAAAAATTGTGAAAGCTTTTTTTCCTTAGGCAGTGCATCAGCTTTATCTGGAGTTGATTCTGGCAGTAGAAATATTATGTGTCATGTTCAAACCTCTCATAGTTTAACTTTTTATTGTCCAAATAATTCACCACTCTGTCCATCTCTACTTTAAATAGAATCTATAGGATCTAAACTTATTTCCAGCCAATGGAATGAAAGATACTGCGTTGCATCCTACTGGACTAGTTTCCCTTTCTGTGTTACCATCTTGTCACCAAAGTGTCATGCTTACTTCATACAAGTTTGAAACTATCATTTGACAAATTTTTTTTCCCTGATTTTGCATATGAGTTTCCATTTCCCTCTCCTGCTTGTATTAATTCCAGAATGTAAAACATTCCATAAAGCTGGGCCTGAGCTGTCTCTGCTGCAAGACATGTCTTAGACAAAAGGAAGATTTGTTTCATTTTTTTTTTTTTTTCATCTGTGGTTCTCTTCTCTAAAGTGGATACAGCAAAGGAGTAGGGGAAAGAATTTCTTCCTAAGTTAAATGTAGAGGACATCTCATCACCTGGATGCAAGGATGGAGATCAGCTAATTCATTATATTAAACTATTTATATACACTCTGGAACTAAAGGGTAACAGTATGTGAATCAAGTAATGTGTTGGTCTAAGCACACTGTACAAAATATTAAAA
Source organism: Lipotes vexillifer (assembly GCF_000442215.2). NCBI lineage: Eukaryota > Metazoa > Chordata > Mammalia > Artiodactyla > Lipotidae > Lipotes > Lipotes vexillifer. Next base: position 500,131 of record NW_006779624.1, read on the forward strand.
AGTTATAACAGACTGAAAACTGGGGTAACCTGAGAATGTGATACAAATAGTTTTTTATATAATTTCAAGACTCTCACCTCCTACAGCTCCCTAATATTATACACTACCTCAGTGGATGTAGAGTTCTTTTTTCCATGGTAATTAGTAAAATATCAATAACAATAAAGAGCTATTTGGCTATATATAATAAAGACTATTATGTAAAACTTCTAATTCATGGTACACTTTGTATTTGGAAAAGTAATTTAACTTCTCTATAGGTAACAGAAGGAATGAAGAACACTAGATTATAAATTGGGCAGGTAGGGACAAAGGAGAGAGGAGCTGAAGGATCTTTTTTTTTTTTTTATTATCTTTACTGGAGTATAATTGCTTTACAATGGTGTGTTAGTTTCTGCTGTATAACAAAGTGAATCAGCTATACATATGCGTATGTTCCCATATCTCTTCCCTCTTGCGTCTCCCTCCCACCATCCCTATCCGCGTGATCCTTTATTCTTCTACACAATTGCAGCATTTTGGACTGATGTCATCTGTCATTTGCTTTATATTTTTCCTTAGTTTAATGGAAAGAGTAAAGGAAAGGAAGAAGTAAGGAGGAGGGAAAAGAAGAGAGAAATTTAAAAGGGAGTGGGGATAGGACAGTCAGAGGAAAGAGACAGGGAAGGAGAACAAAGAAGAGAGGTGAAAACATACAGGGGAGGAAAGGCTACTTGATGGATTTGTTATTTCACAGATTTATATCCGGAATCTGCCTTTTATCAAAATACATGTGTTAAGAGACATGGCATTGCATTTCTTACTACATACTGTGCTAAGACCTTGGTGACTTCTTAATTTTGATAATAAAAGTTATAATTTCAGCAAATAGGTTTTATCCATTAACTCCATAACCTGCTTGATATAACCTGGGATTAAGTTAAATTTAAAGTCCAAGTGAGCTCAAAGGTGTAAGTGAAGGTTGCTGCTATTAGGTGTAACTGAGTAATAGCTCTCTGCAAAACCCCAGCCTCATAAAACCCCTGCTCTGGCAGTCATAGCAGCCTCATCCCTTCAGATGTGATTGCTGTCAGAGAGTTGGCTGATTTTCCATGGAGAATCCTGAAGCTTGCTGTGTGGGCTGACATTTTTACAACTATGTGGTTGAAGAGGGAAATTTCCAGCAATGGGAATTGGTGTCATTTTTCTTCACCCTCACTTCCTTTCTTCTTTCATTTCTTCTCCCTCATTCTCTTACTCTCTTTTTTTCTTTGATCACAACTATTCCATTAGGACATATTCTGGACACAGTTTGAGGTTATAAGGATAGGAACTGTACAATGACAGTTTCTAAAACTATAAGTTTCTAGAAATATTATACATTCATAGCAAAATGTGAAGCCCTGGAGGACAGTGCAGTGAGCTATCATATATGGTTTACAAATGCTGTCGTTGGGAGAAGTTACACAGGAGTCTTCATGTAACTCGGCAAGTGATTTATTTCTACTTAGGGATTTCAGGCTGCACCATAGGCACATAAATTGAAATAAGCTGATGAACGGCTTCTATACTTCAGCACTGATGCTCACAAAAGGCATTGTGAATGCTCTAGGTATAGAATCCCTTCAGCAGAGATCTCTTGAGAGCTAAGTGAGACAGCAAACAGGTCAAATGGTCCATCAGCTACCTGGGAACCTTGACCAGGTATCTTTGATGTTTCTGAATTGAGTTTTCTCACTTTTAATGTTTAGAGAATAGCCAGGATTTTGTGAATCCCAGATGAGATGGGCATTAAATGTTAACATCAACAGAGTGTCTTCTTTTGGTGTTAGAGCATTTAGGTAGCTTGTCCTAAGTGAGAGGTTGCATGATCAAATTGACTTGTAGTCTGTAAGTTATGTGATGGCACAGAATGAGTAAGAACCTCTTAAGTTAATCTGGGCCTGAATGTGGCAAGAAAAGATCTGGGAAATGGTCTTTGAGGTTTCAGAGTTTTCCCTACTGTGATTCTACCCTGTGGTTACTTGTACTCCTAGAAATTTTAATACAGTTGATACTGAGAAAGATCTTTAATTTTTGCACATACAATTGACAACCAGTCCTTTGTGTTAAGCCCTGCCAAAGCCATGTGGAAGGGAACTGGGATAGTTCCCCAAAGAAATAAATGGGCATACACAAATAAATTATTTTTATGAAAACTCTCTGAAACCAGATATGTATTGAAAAACTTATGTAGAAGGACAGAAAGTGTATTTTCACTAAATAAGACCAATTTTATTACCAGGGTAAAGCAACAGATATTGTCATAAATAATAAAAATGTCAATTTGTTTCCTAGGAAAACTTTGCATTCCTAGTTTTCTAGGAAAAACTATTACATATTGTAAACTACTACATATTGTAAATAGTTTTTCTAGGAAAAACTATTACATATTGTCAAAGTCTAGAATTGAAGTTCTTCAAAATGCAAGGGCTATCATAAATACTGCAATCTGATAAAAACAAAACAAAACAAAACAAAAAAATACACAAACAAATCTTTTTAGATTTACTTGAACTCATCCCGCCAATAAGACTTGGACAATTGGAATTTTGACTTATAAATTAGCCAAACAATAAATATGGCAGGCCACAAAGGACAATAGTTGGATGTTTGGGAACTTCTGGTGAGAGTCAAAAAAATAGAAGAATCAGGAGATGCATAATAAGTAAATAATAACCCCAATTTTTAGTAAACATTTTAGAATAGTCCTCCACAATTATGAACTTGGTTTTTCTCTAATACAAAATTTATTAATGGTCTAACAAAGGGATGCATGTGTGTAGAGTGATGGTATAATTGATCGTAAAGATTTCTTCCCTTGGCCAAACCATATATCAACTTCTACCTGGGGCTTCCCTGGTGGCGCAGTGGTTGAGAGTCCGCCTGCCGATGCAGGAGACACGGGTTCGTGTCCCGGTCCGGGAAGATCCCGCATGCCGCGGAGCGGCTGGGCCCATGAGCCATGGCCGCTAAGCCTACGCGCCCGGAGCCTGTGCTCCACAACAGGAGAGGCCACAAGAGTGAGAGGCCCGTGTACCGCAAAAAAAAAAAAAAAAAAAAAAAATTCTACCTCACTTCTGTCTTTAAATAGGCTTTAAGAAAACGTTGTTAATCATATTCATTTTTAGAAAGCAATGACAGAAGTGTCAGATTATAGTTCCAAGTATTTTCCGCAATAATAATATAAAAATGCCCCAACATCTCTAAATTTATTACAACTGTTTTTTTTGCATTTACTTGGATTTATAATCATTTACATATTAATGTATTTAATTATATATTTTTTTAGTAAAATGTATATAAATATATTTCATTGTAGACAATATTGTTTAATACTAGTACTAAAAAGAGCATGGCCTTTGGTAAGCTTAGGTATTTACATAAATTCTGACATTCACTAGTTATTTGGTCTTAAATGCTCTAACTCCAGCTTTCTCATATTTAAACAGGAATAGCATAGTACTTTGTTCATGTGATTTGTGAGGTTGAGTGAGGTACTGCAATAAAACACTTAATGTGCTGCCCCCTACACAGTAATCCTCATTACATGTCCTTGGCATAAAGAGGCATTTGCTGACCTAGCACTGCAGAATGTAGTGAATGGGTCCATATTTCTGTAGGACACCCTTCAGAACTGAGTCATCTCTACTTCAGTCAGGAGTTTTCAAATAGAAGTAATTTTGGAGCTTCTTGCAAAGTATCCCTTGTTAATTTGTCATGTCTAACAGTCTTTGCACTCAACAAGTTAGGGTTTAGTGCAGGCGTGAGCAAACTTGTACCATAAAGGAGCAGACAATAAATATTTTAGGCTTCTTGAACTATACAGTCTCTGTCACAGTAACTCAGTGCTGCTGGTGTAGCACAATAGTAGTTGTAGACAATACATAAATGAATGGGTGTGTCTTACTTCCAATAAAATTTCACTTATAAAAAACAGGCAGTGGGCTGGATTTGGTCTACAGGCCATAATTTACTGCTCCTTACTCTAGTGATTGTATGGTTCTTTTGTGAAATTATTTCTAAAAAATAAACATAAAAGAGAGAGGAAAAAAAAAAGAAAAAGGAAAAGAAACACTACCTCACAATGCCTTATGAAAGCCTTGGATTTTCAGCAGTTAGGTCATAAATGAGTTTTTGACCAAAACTATAAACTGTTTCCTACAACTCCTTTTAAGGTATACCAAAATAATCTCAAGAGTTTCTTCAAATTACTTTTCACAATATATTTTAAATATTTTTTATCTAATTATCTTTTCTAAAATTAATAGTGTTAGGATAAACATTTTTTTTCTCTCTCTGACATCAGTATATTGGAGGTCATCGAAGGTCACTGATCTCTGTACAGTGGTTCAGACAAGGATCTCTCATAATCAGTCCCTGCTTGCAGCTGTAGCCAAGTCTAGTACATCTGTTTCTTTGCTTTAAAACCGAAAATTGTTTTTAAGCTTTAAATAGTTTAAAATAGTTTTAAAGTTTTTTGACTAAACTAAATAAATCCTCTCTTACAAAAACTACTTTTACAACTAGGTCAAAAAAGAATGTCCTATCAATGTGGTCATGATCAAAGTTCATATTGTTTAAACATGGTCTAAATTTGTAGTCACCCAGGTTTTTAAGGGAAAGACTTAGAATGCTGCTGTGACTGCAAGGACATTTTACCAATCCATTTCATATTCCTTTTAACTAGTAGCCCGTTCAAGAAATAGTTGACATATAACTAATAAGACACTGCCTTGAAATGGCTCTGTGAAATGATTTGGCATGCCAAAATTTAATTGTGCCTTCAACTTACAAGTGCCCAATGATTCACATAACTAAATAGATATTATAAAATCACCACAGGTATTTATAGGCATCAGAGGGCCTTGTGCCTATGCCTGGAGGAACTAGAGGTCTCTGATAGCCATTGTTCACCCTAATGTTTTCTCCCTTACTTATCTTATTATTCCAGGAAATCAGTCTGTTTCCTTCCTCTGAGACCCATACTCTGAATAAATTTGACGAGACTTAACAAAATAAAATATTAACATAACACTTCACATTCAGAAAGCTATGCCTTGCTCTATCACTTCATTTATGCCTTATTCAAAGCCCAACTTCTTAGGAAAATCTTCCCTGTCCGTTCTACCTAAAGTATCCTCTCCTGTTTTCCCATCACTCTCCATTCCTTTTTTTTTTTCTTGCTTTATTTTATCAAAAGCACTTATCACTATTTGATAGTATGCTTACATATTTATTTACTTGTTTACTATTTGTCTTCCTCATTTAATTCCATTAGGGCAGCATGGCCATGTAGCAGGTGTTTAATAAATATTTGTTAAATGAATAATTAGATAAACCTTATCTATTGGAGATGTGTGTATTAGTGCCCTAAATTAGAAATGAGAAAAACGAGACTCTTTATGCATAAATGAGTGTTTGAGACCATGTAGCTCATTATTAAGGTTTCAGACTCTTATTCCTTATAAACTCTCACTTTACTATGCCGCCTTATCCTCCCCAACCTGAGATGGGTCATAGGCAGATATATGGAGACTGGATAGAAGGCAAGAAAAGGTTAGAGCTGTATCTCCTCTCTCAGAGGCTGGGAATAGTGTGACAAGTGGAGGAGAAGAATAGACTCATCTCTTAAGCAGAGGAAAGATTTCTGCCAGGGAAACTTATGCACTCTTAACCCTCACACTTGTTTTTATTCTCTCCAATGAATGTTGCTTTATTTCCTAACTAGAATGATACACATTGATAATTGTGACCAAAGAAATGGGCAGGGCTTCCCTGGTGGTGCAGTGGTTGAGTCCGCCTGCAGATGCAGGGGACATGGGTTTGTGCCCTGGTCCGGGAAGATCCCACATACCGCGGAGTGGCATGGCTGCTGAGCCTGCGCGTCCGGAGCCTGTGCTGCGCAATGGGAGAGACCACAGCAGTGAGAGGTCCGCGTACCGCAAAAAAAAAAAAAAAAAAAAAAAAAAAAAAAAAAAAGCAACAAACAA
>NW_006779624.1:506151-526651 GCF_000442215.2 Lipotes vexillifer
AAAAAAAAAGAAATGGGCAAACACTTAGAGGCTATAAATCTATAGTCTGAATATGAGTTTACATGGATTTAAAGGAATGCTAGTTTAAAACAAATTTCATAAGAAACGTGATGCACCATATCCTGATAGATTTTTAAGAAATTGATTAACATTATTAGTGCATCCTTAAGAGGATAGGTGTCATAGAGTAAACTTTATTCTTGCTATATAACTTAGTATGCATCTGTTTGGTTTCACTAAAATATAAATGTTAAAGATATACCCTCAGCTATGCATTATTAGAGGTGGTAGCATACAGCAGTGGTGAAGAATGTGGCTTTGGATTCAGAAGGGTATACATCCATAGTTTATGAAGTCACAGATATTGGGCAAAACAACCATTTTAAATTGATATTTTCAATTAGATTACAAAACTCAATACATGTAATGAGTTTAGTACACTACATGACACATTGTAAATCCTTACTAAAGGTTAGGTATTCCTGTTCAAATAATCAAATGCATATGTGAATGCTGAAATAACACTAAATTAACCACAGTAAAGCTCTACACAGATTGTTGACTTTTTAAACACTTTCATTGTCACATGAAGTAAATGAGGAGTGCTTATATTTGGAGAAGAAGGGGTGGAATTATGAGTCAAGAATTCTAATTCATGTAAAAATAAAAGAATTTATGGTGTCACTGTGTGTGTAGTGCCTTGATTTATCATTTATTGAGGCCAAAAATTATTTTAATTTGGCCTTCATGATTTCAATATTCTTTTCAGGCATTTGACTCTATAAGTTGCTTAATAGAATAAATATATGCAACTTGTTCAGGGAGCATGATCTACATTTCAAAGTAAAAGGAGTCTAAAAAAAGTTACTTGGTGAGAGTATAGAGAGGAAATTTAACAGTGCATATTACACAACCTCATAAAATACCTCTGAGTAAGAGAACATTCAAGCAGCATAAAATCCTCACATAAAGCATTTTGAAATTCCAATTTCAGGTGTTCTGCCAGAGAAATGAAATCCTTCATAGGCACAATGGCATACATATATATCTCTTACCATGTCATGGGTTATCAAGATTATAATGGTCCATTTACTCAAAATATTTTGTGAATAACTAACACTCTGCTAGCCACATGGGCAGATGTGAAGACTAGGACACAGTCCTTAATATCTGGCTGAACATAACCAGGTAGAGAAGTACATCCACATCTGTACTAAATTACCTTTCCCATGCTCAAAATCTAAGATAAATTCCTCCTAGGATTTTTGTTGTTGTTCCAGTTCTATGAATGAAACATGTTCTCTTTTGCCTCTGAGCCTTTGTTCATGTTTTGCTTCTGCCTGTGATGCTCCTATCCACTGCTACTTTTTTTGTTTTCCTGGTAGACCCTGCTTAGCTTTGAGGTTTCAGATGAGATATCACTTCTCCATGGAAACCTGGATGTTATTTCAGCTGCTCTGGTTATATAGAACAATCCATACTTCCTAGAACAGCAGTCCACAAACTTTTTGGCACCAGGGACCGGCTGCATGGAAGACAGTTTTCCTACGGATTGGTGGTGGTTAGTGGGGGGAGGGGATGGTTCAGGCCGTAATGTGAGCCATGGGGAGTGGCAGATGAAGCTTTGCTCACTTGCTGCTCTGCTCCTGCTGTCTGTGGCCCAGCGGACCCTGTCCTAGAATAATGTTTATCACAGTTTTATTGATAATAGCATGTTAACTTTCTCTCCCCTACTAGCTTCTATGCTCTATGAGGAGAAGAACTACACAAGCTTTCATTCAGCACAGGAGACTCTACTCAATAAATATCTGTTGAATGAATGAAAAAAATAAATAAAATAATTTATTTTCTGGGAAGACTAGGGAGTTTATATTGAATAGTGACTCTTTCATGAGGCTTTTAAGGCTCTAATAGGAGTTTATCAGGCAGGATAAAGGAGAAGGGCATTTATAGACAGAAAGAAAGCATTTTTAAAGTCTAAAGGATCTTTTCCAAGTTTGAATTGGAAAACTTCCTTGTAGAGAATAATAGTTTGTGAAAGACAGATTGTAAAGGGCTTAGTATAATATGCAAAGGCATTGGGATCAAGATGGATGAAGCATCACCGTATCACAGAAATTCTGTGTCAACTATTGGGTGATTCAGAAAGAAAAGAACATTTAAGTTAAATAAAATTTGTACAGGTTTCATTATTGTAGGATTTCTCAGAGCTATTTGCTATACCAATGTACTACATAATGGACTTTATACCGTGAAGTTTATAGTTTATATACAGTGTCCTTAACATATGTATCTAAGGAGAACTTCTCTTTTCCATGGAGCATCATGAAGAATGTACATACACAAAACACATTCTGGGAATCAGTAGTGTAGTTCAAGGTTCTCAACTGGGGTGGGTTTATTTTTTTACCCCAGAGGACATTTGGCACTGTCTGGAGATATTTTGGTTGTCACAACTGTGCAGGTTAGGAGCTGCTACTGATTTCTACTGAGTCAAAGCCAAAGACCCTGCTAAATATCCTGCAATGCTCAAGACAGCCCCCATAAGAAAGAATTATTCAGCCCATAATATCAATAGTGTCAAAGTTGAGAAAATCTAGTGGAGTAGAAAAAGCAAACTTGTGGATTCAGAGAGGACTTGAAGTCTTCATTTTGCTGCTTAACTGTTAAATTTTAAATTATTTAATGTGACTAGGCCTCAGATTCTTCACTGGAAAAATAGAAATGAAATTAATTTTGAAGGTAAATGTTTGAAGAAAAGTAATGTGTATGAAATTGTACAGTGGGATAATCTGCCTTTAGAACAGTCATTTAATAGATGAAAACTGTGATAGCTAGATGGTGTTGTTTGGCTGTTCAGTGCACACCCAGGAATCCTACTTTTTCTGCAAACTCTACTCCAGGGACATACCAGTATGTTGTGCCTCAAGCTGGTTCTAACTTAGGACCCTGTGCCAGTAGCCACAATTAGAATCCTGAGAATGAGCAGATGATCCAAACCAGAACATTAATGCCTTTCTCAAGGATTCCAAACTTGATAAAAAAATAACAATCTTGCTCCCTTGTCAAGAGATTGAGCTACAGTTATATTGGATATGACTAAAACTCTTTAACAGTAAAAGAGTTTAAAGCTGTTATTGAGCAGAAAGCAAATATAAGAGGTGTAGATGGAAAGACTGAATATAAGCTCTATATCCAATCATCTCTGAAGCCTCCACCATCATTTGAGGTAACAAAAGCTTCTATTTTTCTTTAGTTAGCTCACTGGGTGTCTGTCACTTGCAACCAAAAGAGTCCTGAAATACACAGATACAATTATTATTCATTCTGTAGGAAATGGAGAGTTCTCATGTTTTCTAACATACATTATAATAGTGGTATCCTATGTAACTGTCTTGACTTCCTCATAAAACAGATTGCCTTAGAGAAAAATATTAAAATGTTTCATAGAAATTAATGCAAATCATATTATTGAATTAAAATATTAAGGATTCCTTAACCTTAAGTTAGTTATGGGATTTCGTCCAATGTATATTAACTTTTCAAGACCAGGAGATCTCAAACTTGTGGTAATAATAATCTTTCATTCTATTTTAAAAATTTAGTTTCTAATTTTAGTCATATAAGGCTAGTAGTACTTGCATAACTTGTGCTGACTCTCCCCCTAAAATTCTGGTAAAGCAAAAAAAAAAAAAAAAATTAAAGTTGAAAATATTATGACTATAAATATTATATACTCTAAATGTAGAATAATAAAACAAATTTTAGCTATATATAGCAGATTTGTTTATTAGGTATATGACTACTATGTTCCAGTTACTATGTTGAAAAACTGATGTTTATCTTAATGATGAAGACAAATAATAAGGTAAAACCCTTGTATTTTTGTACCATGAGGTAATAAGAAATTGTGATATAAATATAAGTACAGGCATACCTCAGGGAGATTGTGGGTTCAGTTCCAAACCACCACAATAAAGCAAGTATTGCAATAAAGTGAGTCACTTCAATGTTTTTGTTTCCCAGTGCATATAAAAGTTATGTTTACACTATATTTGTAATCTGTTAAGTGTGGAATAGCATTATGTCTAAAAAAAATGTACATACCTTAATTAAAAAAATACTTAATTGCTAAAAAATGCTAACCATCATGTGAGTCTTCAGCGAGTTATAATCTTTTTTCAATAATAACATAAAAGATTACTGCAGGCTTCCCTGGTGGCGCAGTGGTTGAGAGTCCGCCTGCTGATGCAGGGGACACGGGTTCGTGCCCCGGTCCGGGAGGATCCCACATGCTGCGGAGCGGCTGGGCCCGTGAGCCATTGTCGCTGAGCCTGCACGTCCGGAGCCTGTGCTCCTCAACGGGAGAAGCCACAACAGTGAGAGGCCCGTGTACCGCAAAAAAACCCAAACAAACAAACAAAAAACTCAGCTTCCACAGATGTTTGAGTTGAAAGCTTCCACTTATCAGTCTCACTCTAACTGCAACCAAATTAATACAATTTACTTTGATTTATGAGAGCCATGCTCATTTTGACTTGACTGCCCATTCTGGGAATTATAAAAAGTCCACTTTTTATAAAATACTAGTAGTAAAAATAATACTTCACCTCAAAACTGAAGTGGGGGTGGAGGAAGCTCCTGGTCATGGTAGAGACGTGATATCTGTGAAGTGGGCCTCTGTTCACCACCCTAACCATTTAAAACTTTGTTTCTATTCTACTGAACAACATGTATGTACCTGAATGTGATATATCTCTTGGTCTTTGAACATAGTTTCATGTCAGCACTGAACCTTACACCACTGAATCATTATACTATTCTTCTTAGCCAGTGTCTCTCCCTCCACTCCTTTTTCAAACTTCACCTATATAATACTGATTTTTGTTCAATATTTCATTCAAAGATATACCCTTCCAGGAATTCTCTTTTAATCCTCTGAAATTAATTTAGCAACAGATTTACTCAGGAAACAAAGGTGGTGTTGACAATTATAATTGTAAGTGGCCTTGAAAGTGAAGTGGGAATTTGAAAGCCTAGAATCAGGACTCCAAGTCCAACCATCCCACATCTACCCAGAGTCTTCTTGCATCACATCTCTTGGATTATCCCTGGTTTACCGTACTGAGGAAGGAGGCTGTTTCCTCATACTCTCCTCAGTCTAGTATGTCTCCTCCACTGGTTTCCACAGCTTTTATTTCTCTCTACCCTTTTTGTGTGTACACATGTCTGACTCTCACACTAGACAATGAGCTTCTTAAGAGCAGGACTGGCATCTGTTTTCTTCATCCCTGTAACAAAGATCCCACATGCCGCGGAGCGGCTGGGCCCATGAGCCATGGCCGCTGAGCCTGTGTGTCCAGAGCCTGTGCTCCGCAATGGGAGAGGTCACAACAGTGAGAGGCCCATGTACTGCAAAAAAAAAAGATTACTGCTCCCAGATCATTATAAAAATATGATAATAGGGCTTCCCTGGTGGCGCATTGGTTAAGAATCTGCCTGCCAATGCAGGGGACACGGTTTCGAGCCCTGATCTGGGAAGATCCCACATGCTGCGGAGCAACTGGGCCCATGAGCCACAACTACTGAGCCTGCGCGTCTGGAGCCTGTGCTCTGCAACAAGAGAGGCGGCAATAGTGGGAGGCCCGTGCACCGCGATGAAGAGTGGCCCCCGCTCACCACAACTAGAGAAAGCCCTCGCACAGAAATGAAGACCCAACACAGCCATATATAAATAAATTTAAAATATATATATATGTATATATATATATATATATATATATATATATATATATAATAATGAAAAAGTTAGAAATATTGGGAGAGTTACCAAAATGTGACACAGGGTCACAAAATGAGCAAATGTTTTTGGAAAAATGTCTTTGATAGACTTGCTTGATGCAGGGTTGCCACAAACTTTCAATTGTAAAAAACGCGATATCTGTGAAGCACAATAAAATGAGGTACACCTGCATGCAGGTAGTCAGGGAAGGCTTTTCTGAAGAAAGAAGATTAAAGCTGCTACCAGAAAGTAGGGAGGTTAGGCAGGTAGAATTGCAGGAAGAGTACATCAAGAAATTCAAATACTTGATACAAAAGTCCTTAGGGAATTAGATTGTTGCAATGGTGTAATAGAAGAAAGGATGTGGTGGCTAGAGAAAAGCATGGGAAAACTGGGTACAAAATAAATAATAAATTTTAAAATTTGTGTCATTCTGGCCATTAAGTGGTATTCACACAAGCCTTCTAAAACAAACAAATGACCAAGTGAGGAAGCAAACAAAAAATCAGCATTCTCTATATGACATAAGCAGGACTTAGTGTTCCATAACATAATAAACTATTCAGAATACAAACCAAAATTACTCTACATACAAAAGACATATATCATAATAAATCATGTTAACTATATATCATAAGATATCATATTGACATGTCATAATAAAAAGATGATTAACAGATACTAATTAATTCTGAGCTACATAGATGTTGAAATTATCTGACAAAGACTATAAAGAACAAATATAAATAAGAGCAAACACATCAAATGAATTAAGACATACCAAGTTCTGGCAGAGAAATATAGGAGAAGTAAAGGTAAGTTTTAGAATGAAAAATAATGGATTAGTCTTCATAGAAGAATGGGACTTTTACATCCAAAAAATGTGAGTGAACCTGAAGATATAGCAATAGAAATTATCTAATCTGAATAACAGGGAGGAAAAAAATGAACACAAAGCCTTAGGGACTTATGGGTAATGCCAAAGTTTAATATTTGTATTATTATACTACCAGAAGAAAAGAAGAGTGTGGTGAAGAAAACTTCCAAAACTTTGTGAAAGTGATGAATTCACAAATTGAAGAAGCTCAGAGAACCTCAAACAGTATTAAATCAAAGAAATCTGTGTTAGGGTATATTGCAATCAAACTGCTGAAAACTAAAGGCAGAACACTTTAGAGCAACTACTAAACACATCATACAAATAATAAAACATTTAATACAAAGCTAAATGAAATAATAAAAATATGCAGGCAATTCAAAGAAAGAAACATAAAACAATTGTAAAATAAAGAGAAAAATAGAAAACAAACAGTAAAATCCAAAAAAAAAGTAAAATCCAAACATTCTAATAGCCATATTAAATATAAATTGTGTAATCATATTAATTGAAAAGAAAAACAGACTGTGAGAATATATTTTTAAAATGGTAAGTTAGCCTTTATTGAAGTTAATTGTTTTTTCTCTGAGAAATGCAATGATAGGAGTAGGAAATGACAATCTACAGGGTAATGAAAATTAAAATATCAAAATGAGATATCACCAAATACCAACTCGAATGAAACAATAATGACAACAACGCTCTGACAATACCATTTGCTGGTGAGAATGAGCAGCAATTGGAAAGCCAAATATTATTGGTGAGAATGCCATGTGATAGAGTTACCATGGAAAACAATTTGGCATTTTCTTTTAAAGTTAGATATACATTTACCATAAGAATTTGTGATATCATTCCTAGATATTTACCATAGAGATGAAAGCTTACATTCACACAATATTTGTACATTATGTTTATAGAAGTTACATTAATAACAATAAAATCCAAATGTCCTTTACTGAATGAATGGATAAACAAACTGGTGCCTTTGTACAATGAACTACTCCTCACCCATAAAAACGAATGAATTATAGTTACACACAACAACCTGTGTGAATCTCAAGGATATTATGCTGAGTAAAAGAAGCCATTCTCAAAAGGTTATTTAATCTATGATTCCTTTACATTACATTCTGAAAATGGCAAACTGTAGGAACAGGATCAGATCAGTGGTTGCTAGGGGTTAGGCACAGAGGAGTTTGAGTACGAAGGAGTAGTACTAGGTAAGGTGATAGAACTGTTTTATATCCCAATTATGATAGTAGTTACATGGATCTAACCATGTGTTAAAATTCATAGAGTGGTAAACCAAAAAAAAAAAAAAAAAAATTAGTTTTACTGAAAATAAAAAAATGAAGAATATGAGAAAGTTTGTTTGGTTGTACTTTTTCAAGTTTATACACAGGCATAAATTGTGTTAGAAAAATATAGATTTGAAAGAAAATTAAAGTGTTTAGTGAGAAATAAATGCAAAAAAGTGCAAGCAGGTTATACCTGACACGAAATTTTGCAAAGAACGTGAATATAACAGTTTTAATTAACCCTAAGTTATGAAGAGCTCTTGCCAATTCATTTTTTTTTAAATTGATACCCAAATTAAAAAATGGTTAAAACCATATTAAGGCCATTCACAGGAAATGGAAATACAAATGGTTAATATGATATGAAAAATGTTTTAATATGCAATCAAATAAGCATAAATTTAAGAAGTGTGAGAAGTATGCCTAACAAAATGACAGATAGATATAGATGTGTACAAGTGCATATATGTATGTGTCTCTGTGGAGGAATCTATGTACTTATCTGTGGATGTGAGCAATTGAAAAGTGGAAAAATAGACACATATATGTTGTCAGTAGGAATTTTAAATTGGTACAATAGTTCTTGGAATATTTATGATAAGCCTTAAATATTTTCAAAAAAGTAAAGGAACTCTACTTCTGGAAATCAAATTTTGTCTAATCATCAATGTAGACAAAAATGTAGCTTTGGGATTTTCAACTGTGGATTTACTTATAATATTGAATAATTCAATGAGATTTAAATAACCATTAATAGAGGTTTGATAAAATAATAATAATAATACAAGCAGCTATTGAAATGATGCTGAGAAATATATTAACCTAAAAGGAAATAATCACCATAACAGATTTTTTTAAATTAGTTACAGAATATAAAGACATTTTGATAATATTTTCTAAATACTATTTATATATTTCTTAATTTGTACAGTACCCCAAATAGTACAAATCATGTGCATTAGGTGTTACTTCTTTCACTCTTCTCTACAGATCCACTCTCCACCCTCTCCTCTCTGCCGTGGGACTACATCAGTGGGCTCCCTTGTGCCCTGGTTTCCAGCTGGTTGGGTCAATCTAAGACACTGACTAAATTGGAAAGGAGGGAGAAGATTGAAAGTGTTTTTTCCTCAGCTCTCTCCTTGAAGACTATGATTTGATAGTAGTTACATGACTTGACCAAAGGCTATAACTTCTGTCAAGTATTTAAACACTATACCCAGAGTTTACACAAACTTCCAATAACCACTGCCTCCTATTCAGGCTCAGGAGATATGATGGTTTCACACTCGTCTCAACCCTGGAGTCTTTCAGCTTCCCTTGTCATTAACCTGAAGCCTTTGTAAGTAGTTTATTTGTTAAATTCTGTCAATAATCATCTCACTTTAATACTAGATATTTCCTGCCAGGATCCTGAACATTACCTTCACTAAAACATTAGCAGAAGTTATCCCTTGCTATGGAAAAGTATTTATTTATTTATATTACTTTTATGTGGATTTACTTCTATGCATGTGTTTTCTGTGTTATTTACTGTTATGTGTGTTATGTGGATTTTTGTAACTACAAAAGGAAAAAAATGTAATTTACTACAATGTTTGTCAAACTACTTATTGTGAGAGATTACTTGTTTTTTAATCTGTCATGAATATAAAGTTTTATAAAATATAATGAAGGTAATTATAAAAATTTAAATTAAAAATACATATACAAGCCCACATCGTTTATATTTAAATTCAGGAGACGTAAAATTGTTCTGTTAAATTGCTATAAATGTTTCTAAATATTTTAATTTATGTTTGTGTACCCACATCTGTTTGCAGACCACAATTTTGGTAGCTTTGGTCTAAAATATGATCAAGATGATGCCTGTATCTCTATCTGTATCTATAGCCATATATTTTATCTATTTAAATCTATATCTATCTATACATAGGTATAGTTAATGATGCCAAAACAGTACCTTGTCACCTATCAGGTACTTAATAAATATTTGATAAATATATGAATGAACATTAAAAAAAATCAGTAACAAAATGCAGAATATACACAAACATATACACAGTCTCTTTTACTGCTAAAGTTTTAGAGAATATGGCTCTCTCATATACTGCCTGGGGCAGTATCTATACTGCACAGTACAGATAGGCAGAAACTATCTAAATGTTTAAATGAGCATAATTTTTGACCTGACAATTAAGCTTAACAGTATTATTCACAAGACAAGAAAAACTGGAAAAATCAAATAAAGGTCCAATCAAAAGGAAGAGTTTAAAATGCTTTCATAATATCATAATAGAACACCAAGCCAACCCTAAAATAAAATTGGAGAAGCATATATAATGTCATGGAAAGATAGAAATATTTAGCTAAGTGAAATATAATTTACAAGTATGCAAAACAGAATGTCAAAATTTAAAGAATATTTTTCTGGAAAAATATAAAAACATTATGTTAAAGTTGTTATTTCTGTTACTGAGATTGTCATTTTATTTTATCCTTTTGCCAATAAACAATCTTCAAATATTGTCAATGAACCCGTAATTTGAAATTTAAAAGGTAAACACATACAGATAAAACTTTATGAACATGGTTACAAAAAGTATACAAAAATAATAGCAAATAGAAGACATTAATATAAAAAGATTATGTTTAAGTAGAATGTAGTATATGAATGCAGAGGTGGTTAGATTAAAAAAAATCTATCAACATAATCTCACATCCACAAATTAATAAAAAAAATGAAAAGGCATTTGATAAAGTACAGCAGCAGCTTAAAATAAAAGCTCCAAAGAAAACAAAAATAGAAGACCATTAAAACTGACAGCAAACATGATTATAAATGTCAAACCACTAAAAGTATTTCCAGTAATATGAGGAGGTGGACAGGGCTACTGGCTAGCTTCATTTTTAAAATCAATAATCCTTTGGATGATCTACTGAATGCAATAAGAAAATGAAATAACATCAGAAAAATAGAGATAATACCTTATTTATGCTTAGAATATTAAAGACTAGTGAAAAGCCATTAAAATTAATGATCGACTTTCATATGTTGGCTGCATACAAGGTAAATATATTAAAAAATAAAACCCTAGCTTTTTTCTATTCCAGCAGTAGTTACCTGGAAAAGCTGATAGAAATTTAATTTTTTTTTCCATTCATAACCACAAAATCACCTAGAAGGTGCTCATGAGTGAATTTTGTAAGAATGGTCAAGAAGAATTGATGAAAAAAACTCTAGTCATCTTTTTGAAGGACATAAATAAGATTTCAACAAATGTAAAGTGATACTATGCTCTTAACCAGAGGCTTATTTTCTCAAAATTTACTGTACATTTAAAATAATTATGAAAGCAGATGACTTGTGACATTTTTGTTGTTGATGTGTTTTTTGTTGTTGTTGGGGTGGAAGGTGGGGTGGAGATAAGATGACCTTAAAAATTATAAGAAAGAATAAATGAATAAAAACCAAAGATATTTTTTGCTAAAGAACAATGGAAAAAAGGGACATGCTTTGCCAGATATTAGAAAATCTATAAATTTATGCAATAAATCTTATACGGAAACTGTAAAAAAAAATCAATGGAGCAAAACAGGAAATTCATAAAAATAAGGTTCCAATGTTTATCATAACATACATTAAGAAAGTTGTGTTATTCCAACTCAGTAGGTAAAAACGGACTATAAATTATTGTCATCAGGAATTCTACATGACTAACTAGAAGAATATAAAATTATTCTCCTGTTTTACACCACATACAAAAATAAATTCCCAATTATTCCCCTAGAACTAGGTTCAGACTCTTCAAGAATGGAACCTTACTTCAGAAACTTCAATTTTTCCCCTCATAAATTTTTCTCACAGAGAAGTTGATAATGCTGAGATTTCGAAGAATGAATTTAGAATAATTTGAGAAAATATAATAATTTGGAGTAAATAAATATTTAAGTGTTAAAAAATTCTGTAAGATTTCTCTGAAATTATATGCATAATGCATCATTAAAGGATAACCAAGACTTGAAACCTAAAACTATGAAACAAATGGAGATATATTTAATTATAAAAATAATTTAAAATAGTTTGTAGAAATACCATAGACAAATTAAAGGTAAAAACAATAGAGTTGGAAAGACTTATTTCCACCAGCAAGCAGAGTATTAATAACTACAAAATAATCCAAAAACATATATGAAGCTGTTCAGACTAATCAGTACTCAAGAATACGCAGTGTATAAAATTATTTCATTTCAGTAAAATTTCATTTTGAGCTTATTGCTAAAAAAATGTAAAGCTTAGCAACCAAACAAAACTTTTACTTGTGAAAATATAAACTGTTACAGTGCATTTTGATATCAAGTGGTCAAAATCTATAAAATACTGAAATGCATATTTTCTTTGACAAGATGTCCCCAATTCAAGTATTCTCTTTCTTGTAAATAACAATTATATTGAATGATGCAAGTGGAATGATGTTTATTGAAGTATTTATTACAGTATAATTGTAAAATACTTGAAACAAAGTGAATTCTCATCAGTAGTTGGATGGCTAATGTTCTTGAGGTACTTCTGTACCATGGAATGTTAAAGAATAAGCATAACTAAGCCAAATGATTTGTAAGCATTTCTATGCAACATATTTGAATGATAAAAACAAGATGCAAAATAATAATATACTTTCATGAATGAATGACAAACCCTTATGTATGTGAATTTATGTTATAAGTTTGAACACACACACATACACACACACATGAATATAGAGAAAAATATGGAAGGATTCATATTGAGTCATTAACTCAGACTATTTGGTGTTTAATGTGTGCAATGAAGAGGCAGAAACCAAACAAATTAGGAAAAAACAGAGGATCATACTACCACAAAATAGTAACAAGAAGAAAAAATGTGAAAAAAAAGAATAAATAAGACAATAGAATTCCTTCATGAGTGTGTGTGTGTGGATATGTGTCTGTATTTTGTAAAAACAATTTTAAAACAAAAAAGGATTACTATAAAATACATTTAGGAACAGTTGCTATTCCTTGTCTACATTTCTCTGAGTATCTTCTTTGTTTCTTTTGTATAATTTTATTAACAAAGTCACCTTTATTACATGTTTGAAATATGTGACAGTGTAAATTAAAATGGGAAATGAAGGATCAAGTTTCATGTCATAATTCCTAGTCAATCACATAATTCCTAGTCAATCAATTGGTAACGAGGGAAGATTCAGGACAACTTTTCTTTTCCTCTGCTTAGCATTAACGAGAAGCAATTCACTCTCCTCTTGATGCTGAGCCTGACCTTCCTTTATGGAATAGAAGTTTAATGCTATTTGTTTAGTTCTCTTTACCAATGTTTGAATAATAATTAGATTTTAGGAGTGAAGTCATATTACTAATTTGATGTACAATTCACCAGATGGCCAACAGAAAATGTGTTAGTTTCTTTCATTTGACTGCAATGAAGAGTAAATTCAACCTCTCCCTTAGTGACCTAACACAGTGAAGACAGATTATTCTGGCAATTATTAAGTGATCTGAAGCACCCTTGGATCTTTTTGGAAACTCTAGGAATTGCAATTAATGTTATGCATGACACATCTTATTTAAATTGCTTCAAACTAGATGTAATCAAAAGTTCTCATTGTTTTAGGTGTTTACATTTGAGGCGAGACCAGATTTGTCCCTGCTTAATAGAGCTATATTTTAACATGAGTTATTGATCTAAATGTAACAATACAGAGATCCCTTAAGCCTTGCAACAATTCCATCTTCCAAACCAGGCTAAGATTTTATTGCAACTTGGTGTGGAAACTTCTAGGAGTTAAGGAGAATAAAAACAAACAAACAAGAAAACAGTTTGTTGTTTTTGCTGTTGTTCCTTGGTGCAAGCTATTACAAGTGCCTTTTCAGTGTAAGTTGACTGATGGAGAAACAAGAACATACAGGTAGGAAGTCAACTGCACAATTTTTAGCAAAGAGCCTAACTGGTAATATTAAACACAACAAAACAAGTAGCTATAACTAATTTTTATATTCTTATTAATAGGTTTAAGTAATTAAAATTTATGACTAATTTTATTCTGTGAATTTGAATTCTACCACATTTAAGGTAAGCAGTATAACATGCTTTTAAATTTTTAAGTACCGGTTTTACACATGTTAAAAAAGGAATTAAAATATTTTCTTTAAAAATGCTTTTATTTATATTACAATATATATGTTAGATGTAGTAACATTAGAAAATGCAAAAATTAAAATTAAAGGACTTAAAGATGCAAGTAAGAATCACTATAATTTTATCATCTTCAGTTAATAGATATTAACTTTTAATGTATATTTTCAAGGATTTATTTCTTTTTTCTCTGAAAAATAAAAATGCATATATACTTTGTTGCTCACTGTATTTTTTAAACATTTTTTAATGTTTATAATTTCTAGAGTGCTATGTTTGAAGACTAAGTAGTTTTCTTCTGTATGGCTAAATCATAATATATAAAGTGCATTTCCTGTTTTTAAAATATTCAGGTTGTTTCAACTTTTTCCTTCATATAAACTGTAATAAACATCAATATACATGTATCTTTTCTGAATTGTATATGTAGAGATAATGACACCATGTTGAAGTAATAAAAATATTTATATTTTCATCTAATTATTTTATAATTCTATTAATATTTTTACCTTTTGAAGTTTATTTTGGTATAAAAATGTATCTTAATTTTTAAACCTAATTGAGTTTTAAATATACCGATATTACTTATTGAACAATTCTCACACACTGATATTAAGTATCCTTCAGAGGTAGGATTGAGATAGTGGAATAGGAAAGCTCATCTCCTCTGACAGACACACCAAAACTACAACCACATGTAAAACCACTCTCTCTGAAAATATCCTGAAGGCTAGCAGAATGGCTCTTCCACAGCCAAGGATATAAAGAACAAAACCACACTGAGAGGAGTAGGAGAGGAAGAGAGGCTATCTAGTCAAGCCCACAACCCAGTGAGTGACCCAAAAGAGGAAGGGGATATAACGAACTCAGAGGTTCTCTCTGAGGAGTAAGGGGTTCAAGCCCCACATTGGGTACACCAGTTTTGGGGACTGGGAACAAGAAGACAACCCCCCTTAAATGGTTTTGGAAACCAGTGTGGCTTACAAGCAAGAGAGTTGGAAGGCTGTAGGAACCCAAGACTATACATTTAAAGGGTGCATGCACAAACTCACTCACTCCAAGTCCCAGCACAGAGACAACAGATTGAAAAGCACATGGTGCTTTAGCCAGCCTGCAAAGGTAGTCCCAATATGCACTCAAGCATGTACCTGATTCAGCTCCAAACCCCCATGCCAAGGCCACAACCCCAATCCTTGTAGAAGCCATAGCCTGTGCTCTAGTCCCTTTGACTCTAGATGTCCCTGCCAAGGTGGTGACCCAAGCATGTCCACAAAAATGTATTGGCTTGTGCTCTCTTCAACCCTAGAAATTCTGTCAAAGCCATCAGGTACCTGCAGTCTGCTTAGGGATGCCCTATACAAGGATGCATCTTCAAGCCTGGGAAATGTAACTGTTTTGCCTAATTCATAGAACCAAACACAGAAAGTCAAACAAAATGGCAAGATGGGAATATGTTCCAAATGAAAGAACAATATAAAACCCCAGGAAAAAATCCTAATGAAATGGAGATAAGTAATTTTACTGATTAAGAGTTTAAAGCAACAGTCATAAAATGCTCACCAAACTCAAGAGAAGACTAGAGGAACACAGTAAGAACTTCAACAAAGAAATAGGAAATATAAAAAAATAACTGAAAAAAAGAGCTGAAGAATACAATAAAGTAAAATTAAAAATTCATAACAGGGAATTAATAGTAGATTAGGTGAAACCAAAGGACACATGAGTTACCTGGAAGACAAAATAGTGGAAATCACCCAAACAGAACAGAAAAAAGAAAAAGAAAAAAAAAAATCAGGTTAGTTTAAGGTACCTCTGGAATAAGATCAGGTATACTAACATTTATATTTTAAGGGTCCCAAAATAAAAAGAGTGATAAAAAGTGGTAGAAATGTATTTGATGAAATAATGGCTTAAAAATTCCCCAACTTGGGGAAGGTAACAGATATTCAGGTCAGGGAATCACAGAGAATCCCAAACAAGATGAACTCAGAGAGATCCAGGACAGGACATATAATAATAAAATAGCAAAAGTTAAAGATAATAAGATAATTTTAAAGGCAGTATGTGAAAAACAAGAGTCCCTTACAAGGAAATGCCCATAATACTATCAACTGATCATTCAGCAGCAACTTTGCAAGCCAGAAGGGATTGGTATGATATATTTAAAGTTCTGAAAGGAGGGAACAACCAAGGATATCTATTCTAGCAAGTATCATTCAGAATTGAAGGAGTGATAGAGGTTCCTAGGTAAGCAAAAACTAAAAAAGTTCATCACCACTTAACCAGCCTTACAAGACATTTTATTTTTTTTTGTGGTATGCGGGCCTCTCACTGTTGTGGCCTCTCCCATTGAGGAGCACAGGCTCTGGACATACAGGCTCAGCAGCCATGGTTCACGGGTCCAGCCACTCTGCGGCATGTGGGATCTTCCTGGACCGGGGCATGAACCCGTGTCCCCTGCATCAGCAGGTGGACTCTCAACCACTGCACCACCAGGGAAGCCCAACAAGACATTTTAAAGGGTCTTTTTTAAGCAAAAAAAAATCCACAATAAGAAATTTAAAAGATAAACGAAGGAAACAATCTCACTGGTAAAAGCACATATATAGTGAAGGCAGTGGATCAACCACTTAAAAAGCTATCCACAGAACATTCCATCCCAAAGCAGCAGAATACACATTGTTTTCAAGTGCACATGGAACTTTCTGCAAGATAGATAACATACTAAGGCATAAAACAAGTCTCAATGAATTTAAGAAGACTGTAATCATATCAAGCATTTTTTTTGTGATCACAAGTATTTGAAGCTATAAATTAATTAAACAAATAAAATGGAAAAAAATCCCACAAATAAGTGGAGATTAAACAACATACTTCTAAAAAAACAATGGGTCAATGAAGAAACCAAAGAGAAAATTAAAAAATAGCTTGAGATCAATGAAAATGGAAACACACTTTCCACGTCTATGGGATGCAGCAAAAGCAGTTCTAAGAGAGTTTATAGCAATACAGGCCTACCTTAAGGGACAGGAAAAAAATCTAACTTTATACATAAAGGAACTACAAAAAAAGAATAAACAAAACCCAAGTTAGTAGAAGAAAGGAAATAGTAAATATCAGAGCTAAAAAAAATAAAGACCAAAAGCAGATAAACAAAATTGATAAATTGTTAAAATTTTACCTTAGATGCAAAAATTCTCTACAAAATATTAGCAAACCAAATTCAACAGTACATTACAAGGATCATACATTATGATCAAGTGAGGTTTATTTCAAGGATGCAAGAATGGTTCAATATCCACAAATCAATCAACATGTTACACCACATTAACAATATGAAGGATAAAAATCACATTATGACTTCAATAAATGTAGAAAAAACATTTAACAAAATTCAACATCTATTCACATAAACTCTCAGCAAACTTCCTATAAATGGCACAAAATAAAGGTCACTTATGACAAACCCACAGGTAACATACTCAAAGGTGAAAAACTGGAAGCCTTTTCTCTAAAATCAGGAACAAGACCAAGATGCCCACTATTGCCACTTTTACTTAACACAGTATTAGAAGTCCTTTCCACAGTAATCAGACCCAAAAAAAAAAAAAAAAGTAAAAGGCGTCCACATTGGAACAGAATATGTAAAACTGTCAATGTTCACGATATGATACTATATATAGAAAGACCTAAAGACTCCACCAAAAACCAGTAGAACTAACAAATGAATTCAGCAGAGTTGTAGGATATACAATTAATATACAGAAAACCTGTTGCATTTTTATACACTAATAACAAATTTTCAAGAAGAGAAATTAAGAAAATAATCACATTTACAATTGCATTAAAAAGAATAAAATTCCAGGAATAAATTTAACCAAGGAGTTGAAAGACCTGTCCTGCAAAAACTGTAAGACATTACAGAAAGAAATTTAATGGATTGGAAGAATTAATATTGTTGAATTGTCCATACTCCCCACAGCAATCCACAGATTCAATGCAATCTCTATTAATATATTAATTGCATTTTTACAGAACAGTACAAAAAATAAATTCCAGAATTTGTGTGGACCCACAAAAGATACCAAATAGCCAAAGCAATCTAGAGACAAAAGAACAAAGATGGAGTTATCTTGGTCCCTGATTTCAAACTGTATTACAAATCTCTACTAATAAAAACTGTACAGTCCTGGCACAGAAAAAAACAGGCACATATGTCAATGGAAGTGAATAGAGAGCCCAGAAAAAAACACACATATATGTACAATTAATTTATGACAAAGGAGCAAAGACATAGAATGGAGAAAGAATAGTCTCTTCAATAAATAGTGTTAAAAAATTGGACAGCCACAAGCAAAAGTAACTGGACTGCTTTCTTACACAATACACACACAAAAAAAACCCCACAAAGAAACCTCAAAATGGGTTAAAGCCTTAAATGTAAGACCTGAAACCATAAAAGTCTTAGAAGAAAACATAGACAGTATGCTCTTTGAGGCAGATCTTAGCAATATTTTTTTATATTTTTTGGCTAGGGCATCAAAAGCAAAATTCAGCAAATGGGACCACATCAAACTAAAAAGGTTTTGCACAGTGAAAGAAACTGTCAACAAAAGGAAAAGTCAATGTTGAATGGGAGATGTTTGCAAATGATTGATAAAGAATATCTAAAATATATAAAGAACTCATCCAACTCAATATCAATAAAACAAACTTTGATTTAAGAATTGGGCAGAGGAATTGACTAGCTATTTTCCCAAAGAAGAAGTACTGATGACCAATAGGCACAAGAAAATATGGTCAACATCACTAATCATCAGGGAAATGCAAATCAAAACCACAGTGAGGTATTACCTCACACCTGTCAGAAAGGGAATCCTTGTGCACTATTCATAGGAATGTAAATTGGTGCAGCCACTATGGAACACATTATGGAGGTTCCTCAAAAAACTAAAAATATAAGTACCATATAATCCAGGAATTCTACTCCTGAGTGGTGGAATTATTTACAATAGCAAAGATAGGGAAGTAATTTAGGTGATGTTCATTGACAGATGAATGGATAAAGAAGTGAGATTATATATATATATATATATATATATATATATATATATATACTGAAATATTACTCAGCCATAAAAAAAGACTGAAATCTTGCCATTTGTGACAACATGTATGGACCTGGACAATATTATGCAAAGTGAAATAAGTCAGACAGAGAAAGACAAATATCAAATGGTTTCAATTATATGTGGAATATAAGAAACAAAACAAACAAATGCATATAACAAAACAGAAACAAAGAATAAACTAGTGGTTGCCAAATGGAGGGAGGTGGGAGGAAGGGTGAAATAGATGAAAGTGATTAAGAGGTACAAACTCCCAGTTATAAAATAAATAAGTCACAGGAACATAATGTACAGCACGGGTCATATAGTCAATAACATTAGAATAACTTTGTATGTAGTATAATCTATAAAACTATTGAATCACTATGTTGTACACTTGAAACTAATATAATATTGTAAGCAACAATATTTCAATGTAAAAAAAGTATTGCATACGTTTCTGTGTGTATACTTTTGTATCTATATTGGTGCATGTAAATTTGTAACATATATGTAAATGTGTATTGTGTGTATATGCATAGATATATGCACATGTATGTGGATATACATGCCATTGACCAATCCATCCACTGTTGTATTCTGGTTCCATTTTGATTTTTAAACTTTTTACAGACTTAGAATATATCAGGTATCTGACAGAGCAAGTCACTCCTCATATTTATTTTTTAAAAATCTATGATATTCTTGCCTATTTATCCTGCCAACTGTTATTTAAACTCACTTTTCCCAGTTTTTAAAATCTCTTTGGAGTTTTAATTGTAAGTTCTTTAAACTTATAAACAATTTTTAAAAAAATACACAAGTTGGCCATGTCTGAAATCTTAGAGTTGGCAGGCCAGAAGAAATTTGCATAAAAGTAAACAATTTGAGAAACTTTCTTAATCCCTCTCAACTTGAGTATCCTCTTTCGTAAATGAGTATGATAATAATGCATATGCATAAGGTTGCTGCAAGGATTAAGTGAGATAATTCATGTGATATAAAACAGTACCTAGCACACAGCAAGTTCTCAAGATATTACATTTATCAAGAACGTATGCCAGGGCTTCCCTGGTGGCACAGTGGTTGAGAGTCCACCTGCTGATGTAGGGGATGTGGGTTCGTGCCCTGGTCCAGGAAGATCCCACATGCCGCGGTGCGGCTGGGCCCATGAGCCATGGCCGCTGAGCCTGCGCATCCGGAGCCTGTGCTCCGCAACTGGAGAGGCCACAACAGTGAGAGGCCTGCGTACCGCAG
>NW_006779624.1:527120-569587 GCF_000442215.2 Lipotes vexillifer
AAAAAAAAAAAAAAAAAAAGTATGCCAAATAAGTAAATATGAACAATCTAATACCAACCAGAAGTCAGCTAAATCATTCAACACTTGGTGAAACAATATTTTTCACAAAAAATGTTATTTCAAAATAAATTTAGAAGAAGATTCAATTTCTTACTGTATCTAATTTGAATTGTTTTTTATTCTTAAAGGAAAAAAAACAGAAGTCAAATAACTAGTAAGCAACAGTTACTTATGATTTAAACTGCTCATCATTTGTTAAGGAGTACAGGGGTGAAAAATCTATCATTCTTTCCCTGCAGGAGGGTAAGGAAACTCTTTGTGGTTATTTGCCAAGCCTATAATATGGGTAGAGGAAAAGGCAAATACATAAAAATAGCTTTATTTATTTATTTGTCTTGTTAACAAGATGATGATTGATAAATGACAGACAGATAAATAGATAACAGGAAGGAAGGAAGGGACAGAGAGAGATGAAAGGAAGGAAGAACGGAAGGAAGGGAGGAAGGATGGAAGGGAGGAAGGAAGGAAAGATAGGTAAAAAAAAATGAGAGGAGAATGACAGAGGAACAGACAGGGGAAGAGGAGAGAAACAAAGATGTTAAAAAACTGTGGGCTATGAGTTAGGAGATACATTTACAAACAAGTGGTTCTTAAACTTTAGCAAGCATAAAAACCATCTGGAGAACTTCTTAAAACACAAATTTCTCTGACATACCTCCTAGAAATTTTATTCACTGCATCTGGGGTGAGGCCACATAATTTGCATTTCTAATTACTTCCCAGATGCTGCTACTGTTGTTGGTTTGAGGACTACACTTTGGAAAACCAAGTTCCGTACCATATAACTCAGTAAGTTTCCCAGAAACAAATTTGAAACGAGGAATCTTGGGCAAGTATTTTATTAAAGGAAGTTCTTCCAAGAGACACTGGAAAGAGAATGAGGGAAACAGGACAGGAAAGCAGAGAAAGACCAGCAGTGATGTGATTTCAGACAGAGTCTAAAGTTTAGCCAGATACCACAAGGGGTCTCCAAGGTACAAGTGATTTCTGAGAGAGCTACGAGCTTCTTCTCATCTCTAGGCAAGGAAATTGCTCTTTCATGCTTCCACTAGTCAGCCACTGGCTAAGGACCTCTTAGAAATGGGCTCAATATACTCCCAGCCTTTCCACCTCTCTTCACCTACAGGCAAAGTGAACAGTGCTCAGAACAGAATCACAGATCCACAGTGCGGTACACAGACAAAGCCCTTTTCTCTCTCTCTTGTTACTGAAGACCTGCTAAGTATTTCCTCAATTGGCTTTAAATATATACTTGACAATAAAAATGGAATGAATAGATACCATGTAAACAATTGTATAATCTCTTCTGATTCTGTATAATGCCCTATTTTATTGAAATGTATTATTGAATATGAGAAAGAATGTGATCATCTAATACACGGATTCTGTATTACAAACACTCAAACACTTAATGACTTTCTTCTTATGTTTACTATGCTCTGGTCTAATGAATGTAAGTGCCATTTATTATACCATAAGTATTTATAGGTAAAAAGTGTTGGATAACATCTTTGGAAATTTTAACTATTTCCATTTTATATTAAAATAACAATTGCAATGATGTTTTTAAAATTAAGGATGGATATTATAGTGTCAACCCCTCCCTCCTATGTAATTTACACTGGACAACAAAGAGTAAATTTGAATATCTTGCTTTCTGTTTCCAAAATCCTTTGGAGGGCCTCTCTAAGAATTTCTTACCACTCAGAGTAAAGTATCAATGTTGAAAGAGTCACCTGCTATGCCAGAATGATGCATCTGTACTAATCACTAGTTTTCCTGATCACTTGCATGGTCATAAATTGCTATAACAATAAGGTTATCATTGGAGAACATGCATATTCAGACAAAGGACAAAGAAAACACAGATTCTGTTTGTTTTTCCTCAGTATCAAAGTGCTCAAAGATAAGACATAAACAAATGCATCAAACCCCTGTGAAGAGGAAAGATAGTCTGAAAGAGCAGAGATAAAGGGCCTATAAAATGATGCCTGCTGAGGAATGGCAATTTGTTTGACTGCTTCTGGTTCAATGCATGGCACTAGTGTAACCCCTGTTGAAGTCGATGTTGGAATTAAATTATAGGTGGGCTTTGAATGCCAGGATATATATATTTTTAAATGCAGATCATAGAGTAATTGAAAAATTAAAGATTTCCCTCAGAGGAGTAACATAACATGACCATGGCAACATTTTAAGAGTATTTAATAGATGCTGCCTTTTCTGGTGGTCTGAAAAATCTTCTAAAAGACATTAGACCAGTTTTGGAGGTTCCTGAATTATTTGAGTTTTGAGGTTGCAAAAATCTCTACTAGTGTGATGGCAGTGGAATTTCTTCAAAAGACATTGATAACTCAAAGGAAAATAATAACAGAAAGCATACAAAGATGGAAGAACTTAAGAGGGAGCTTCAAAGATCACTCTAATATGCTGAAGCTCAGAAACTGGAAGAAATGCATTTCTGTAACATAGAGCAGCAGAAAAAGAAATCACATCAAAAGCAAAAAGTGTCTTCAGCTTAGTTAGAATGAGAATAAGGAACAATTTGTTTTGAGAAATGCATATTAAAAGGAATCAGTCAGACAAGGCATCTGTTTTCTGTGCCTTGGCACTATGCTATCATTTCAGAATAGTCACATAAACATGTATAATGACTACAGGGGCTAGTAGGCAAGGCTAAGTGCAGATGTCCACTTGAAATAATTATAAAACCAAAAACTTGAAATCCAGTCTTAACAATAGGCTTATTCATTGTGGGATTTTAGGTTTTCATTCCACCTTTTGTTGTGTCAGTTTTTCTATCTGTAAAATGAGGGTATGTGCTATATTCTAGGCATTATAATTGCTATTAAGGGCAAAATGTAGCACATTTAACACATTTGAATTTTTTTGAAAGAGTATTATGTGCCATTTGACTATCATGATTATGAAACACCTATACCTAGTGATTCACCGTGTCTTCTTCCTCTCATTTTGAGTAAGTTTACAGTGACACCCTTAGTTTTTATTGACTTAAAGTATTATTTGGATACTTTACATTATAATCTCTTGTGTTTCATGGTTATGAACTAATATCAGATTAAATTGTGTTTTGCCTGACATATTTTATTATATGGTGGCATTATATTCATATTCCTTTTTCATACCTTCAAAATGTTTTAAGTTGATTTTATTATTTGTTTAGATAGTGGAAGGGAAAACTAATTTCAAAAGTCTTTGAAGAAGAAAAACAAAGAAATGAAAACTAAAATAAGAACAACATTTTACAACAAAAAAGTGTTATTATAGTGTTGCAAAATGAGCAAAGATGATACTGACATTTTCCTATTTCCCATAACACATTATAAATTAGCACAGCTGGAATATTCTATAGAAAATCAAGAACCACGGTCACATATTGCATTCCACATTGGTATTTTAACTATTGCTTGGAAAATTCTCCCCCAATATTCCTTATCCTCCTAAATACTAATTAAATGGAAAATATCCAGTTAGGCTAATGTCTGCTTCAAATCTTCCCAAGAGTTATGCATATAAATACAAACTTCATTCATTTGCCAAACCAGCTTGGATTGTTCTCTCTATTCTTGGAAATGCTTTGGGCATTAAGAAGGCAAAGACAGTTAAAAGACAGTGTGTCACCACAGCAAATTTGGAAATGACTAAAATTTACATAAATTTAAGATAAGATAATGTACGATTTATTGCATTAAACAGCATTATATCTATTAAAAACACTTCTAACTTTTAATGAGTATAAGATTAGTTCACATACACATAACATTTTTAAAACAAATGCTTATTTTAGGGACTTAAAAAACACAGTTAGGGGTGAAAATGAAAAGAACTCACCAGCCAGAGGGAATGTTATTATTTTAATGTATTTCCTTCATATATTTTTTTGATGTTTATGAGTAGTATATGAAAAAGATAATATTTTAGAGAAAGTTAGGGTCATACTTTATATACTGCTTTGAATTCAGCTTTTTTCTCCCACTTAATATATGCTGAAATCATGTCCTTAACCTTTCTTCTAAAACATAATGTTTTTGTTTGTTTGTTTGTTTTTATTTATTTATTTTTCACTACATTGGGTCTTCACTGCTGTGCGCGAGCTTTCTCTAGTTGTGGTGTGTGGGGCTGCTCTTTTGTTGCAATATGTGGGCTTCTCATTGCGGTGGCTTCTCTTGTTGTGGAGCACAGGCTCTAGGCGTGTGGTCTTCAGTAACTGAAGCATGCAGACTCAGTAGTTGTGGCTCCCAGGCTTTAGAGCACAGGCTCAGTAGTTGTGGTGCAAGGGCTTAGTTGCTCCACGGTATGTGGGATCTTCCTGGACCAGGGATTGAACCCATGTCCCCTGCATTGGCAGGTAGATCCTTTAACCACTGCGCCATCAGGGAAGCCCAAACATAATGCTTTTTTGTTGTTGTTTTTGTTTTTAAAGAAGATGTTGGGGGTAGGAGTTTATTAATTAATTTATTTATTTTTGCTGTGTTGGGTCTTCATTTCTGTGCGAGGGCTTTCTCTAGGTGTGGCAAGCGGGGACCACTCTTCATCGTGGTGCATGGGCTTCTCACTATCGCGGCCTCTTTTTTTGCGGAGCACAGGCTCCAGATGCACAGGCTCAGTAGTTGTGGCTCACGGGCCTAACTGCTCCGCAGCATGTGGGATCCTCCCAGACCAGGGCTTGAACCCATGTCCCCTGCATTAGCAGACAGATTCTCAACCACTGTGCCACCAGGGAAGCCCAGCATAATGTTTTATGTCAGGAAAAAATTATATTTTGTGATTATTTTCAGTTTTTAACAGTATTCATTTTCTTACATAAATTTTTCCACATTTTGGAATTTTTAATGAGATAATTACTAGATGTTGAATTACTCTATTAAAGAATATGAGTTTTGGGCTTCCCTGGTGGTGCAGTGGTTGAGTCCGCCTGCCGAGGCAGGGGTCATGGGTTCGTGCCCCAGTCCGGGAAGATCCCACATGCCGCAGAGTGGCTGGGCCCGTGAGCCATGGCTGCTGAGCCTGCAGGTCCGGAGCCAGTGCTCCGCAACGGGAGAGGCCACAACAGTGAGAGGCCTGCGTACCACAAAAAAAAAGAAAAAAAATGAGGTTTTAATGTACATTGACAAATTTTATTCTTGAGAGATTTTTCTAATATGTATACCCAATATCAGTAAATGAGATTGCCCATGACCTTATGACTTTGGGAACATTTGTTAACAATTTTACAATTTTTCCAAATATAAAAATGGAAAATTTTATTTAATTTTAAAATGTTGCTCATTATTAATAGGGTTGGGTGCACATATTTAATATTAAATATTTAATATATACTTTGGCTAATGAATTATCTTTATTTGTGTGTGAATTTCCTCTTTTGATATGTTGTCCCTTTCCCCACTAGGTGATTCAGCTTTTTCTTATTGATCCATGAAATCATTTCATCAATTGTATTAATTATTAGTTACTTTTCATTTAGTTACAATATTTTACTAGTTTCTTACCTTTTTTAATGCTTTTGATATCTAAATTTTTAAAATCTTATGAAATAAATGTATCAAATTTTAATTTTTTTTGCGTTTGGACTTGGTCATAAACCTTTATCAGCCTAAAATCAGTTGACTGTTTAGTTTGTAATTATATTGTATTGTTGGTTTTCAACTTTAATCTTTTAATCTAAATTAAATTGATTTTTCTTATTGTTAGGCATGGATCTTCTAATTTTTTTTCCCCAATTCCAATCAAATTATTTAAATGAGATTTTTGATATAATCAATCATCTCTCATATAAAATTTTGCAAGTTTTGGGGTCTCTTTCAGTTTTCCATTCTATTTTTCACTAATAATAAATTTTGTTAACTCCTGTAGTTACAAAAAGTTTCCTATCTCATATTTCCCTAATTCCATTCTTTCATTACCTTATTATTCTGAGAATTTTTCTAATTAGAGAAAAATATGAAGGTATTTATGACATAGTATATGTAGGTCTTATGAAATATATTGCTATAAACTGTTTTATCATTAGGAAGGCTTTTCAATCTCTCTGTAAACTAAGAGCAATATAAAAGTCTGGAAGGCTAAGATTTCTGTCAGGTATCTTTCATAGACCTAGGTTTGAATCCTGGATCTGCCACTATATACGATTGCATTAAGCCTAATTATTTTCAAGTATAAAATATGAGCAGTGATACTTCCCTCAAATGATGGTTGTGCAAATTAAGAGAGAGAAATGAGATATGAAAGTTATCTGGTACATAATATTTGCTTTGTACCTTTCCTTACACTTCTACTCAACAGGGTAAATTAATTTAAAATATATTATGGCCAATTTAAGTTAGTTAAAGGAGACATTACAGATAGAGACTTTCTTTCTTTCTTTTTTTTTTTTTTTTTGTGGTACGCGGGTCTCTCACTGTTGTGGCCTCTCCCGTTGCGGAGCACAGGCTCTGGACACGCAGGCTCAGCGGCCATGGCTCACAGGCCTAGCCGCCCCGCGGCATGTAGGGTCTTCCCGGACCGGGGCACGAACCCGTGTCTGCTGCATCGGCAGGTGGACTCTCAACCACTGCGCCACCAGGGAAGCCCCAGATAGGGACTTTTTAATAAGTTCTGACTTAGTCAATAAAATAGAACCTGGATTTTCCTGCTCTATAGTCTTTAAAAAAAAATAGGATATATGTTTACATATCTGAGAAATGGAAATGTAGTGTTGTATAAACATGTTATAATAACTTACAAAAACTTTATATTTAAATCCCAACTATTCTATTTACTAATTTATTCACCTGATATGAATCTAATGTCTACCAAAAATACATAGTGCTATAATTTGTAGATAAATAAATTACCCCAGTGAATTTAAGTGACTTCTCTAATGCCCCCTTACTAGAGAAGGACAGAGCAGAAGTGGGATTTGGGGTTCTAGAATCTTTCGAATAGTCCAAAGTACAGTGATATAACTGAATAGACTTAACTGAAATTCAACAAATATATTAGGAATGTTAACTTTTATTAGTTAGTAGCCATTGATCCCTCCAGGATACTCTTATTTCATTACGAATTTTTTAAAGGTATATTGCAGCTTCCTACATTAATCTTCTCCCAAGTTCATTAATTATTTTCCCTCAGTAGTTCACTCCGAGTCTGTCACATCTGCCACCATTTCTATCGGTATCTTACCATTGGACTTAAATTTCTTAGTTAGTTACCCATATTTTATCCCAGGCTGTGATGAATCCAACAATTTAACTTTCTGTTTCTGGTCTTGGACAGCTGACTGGATGCATAAAAAAATCTCACAATCTTGTTACAGCTTCATAAAACATCCAGATTCTAAACTCTGACAGGTCCTCCTCAATATGTTCCTAATAAGTGTAACTCCTTCAGGAATTCTTCTACATATTGCTTTATTTCCTGTAATCCCATATGACTCACTCCCTTCCTCCTCTCAGCAAATGATCCTTCCTCCTTCACTGAAAAAAAAAAAAGGCAATCAGGAAAGAACTTCCTAAACTTCCTCCTTTTGCCACTCGCAGATGAATCAAACTGCATTCTTCCATCCATTCGTCCCATTTTAGTTGAGGAGGTTTCTTCTCTAAATGAAAATTTAAGCCTTTTTCTCTAACATTTTGAGATATCGTGTTATTTCAAACACCTTCTTTCTCTCCATCCTCACTCTTTTACTTTTTTTGACTTATTACCTTAGCTAAATTATAATGTTCAATTTTATCTCATCTTAAAAGAAAATGTTCCCTGAAATCCACATCTTCTAACTATGGTTCTATATATTCTTTTCAGAGCTAAACTGATTGAAAATATAGTCTAGAAGACATACCATTTATATTTTCAGTGAACTAATCATGCCTGATATACCTTTAAACAGTGCATTAAACAAACTATAAAAGACAAACACAAACAAACAAAACTGGCAAAAATTTTGTAAACTTAAGATCGGTGACATAAATTGAAATCTGGTGTCATCTTAGTATCATTCCACATCAAGGTCAAATATTTTACTTCTTGTATTTCTTAAACCCATCCCTCTTTCTCCATTTCTATCATCACTATAACCATTGATATTTGATGATTAAGAAAACTGAGGCCCAGAAAGTTTAGTTAAATTGCTGAAAGTGGCATATTCTTGGATTTCATTCCAGACAGTCTGTTTTCAGAATCCATAGTCTTAACCATCAAACATATCTGTCTCATAACTATACTCATCATTTCCTGGTCAGAAGAAGATTCTAGTATACAAGACTGGTCTCCCTAAGTAAGGTAAGCATAAATAGAACTTAGATTCACACCTCTCTGATTGGGAAAAACTAAAACAATCAGAGATCAAACCAACACTTCTAATGTAGAACAACTTTGAGGGAGAAATTAGGTGGTTTGAAAGACGAGAACCAGGGACAGATGCTACCCTAAAACTGACCCTATTCCTCTTCCCCATGAGAGGTAATATGGGGACTGGCTGAATTTAGCTATCATTCTAGAGTAGCCCATTTTATGGCAAGTACTGAATAAAATCTAACCTGTGATGAGATGATGAAAATCTGACTGATTCTGCCTTGGCATCAGGGCCATAAGATAGAAGATATCATAACTATTCCTTCCATTCTTTAAAAAAAAAAATTTTCTCCATAACAACCATATAAATGATTCCTACTTTTAAGTGCCTAATTTATAAATTTCTTGAGACTAAACAAGTCAGTAGGAAAACTAGAATAGTTAGTCTGTAAACAAAAGCTGGTCCAACATTAGCACATTTATTAATTTATAAAGCAAGAAAATTTAACTAAATTTAATTTTAATGTTCAATATTATGTGTTTAACAAAGGATCTTCATAAGAATCCATATGGGTACTATTACTGCCCACAGATGAGAAGACTGAGGCAACAAGAGGTTAAGCAGCTTGCCCAAGATCAATAAGTAATAAGTATGAAGAGGGCACTTGAAACTAGGCAATATGTCCCCCAAATCCATGTTCTTAACAACAATGCTATTTTGTCCCTTTATAATTTATACTATATCCATAATTAAAATCCACAATAAACATTATCAGGGTTGATAATAAAAATATTATGCCATGCCTTCAAATTTCATGTTATGTAGTTCTCATGGGCTATCCACATATCTTTAGTACTTGGCACTGAATATTGAAAAGAAAAAAAAGTAGGAGGCAAAGAAGAAAAGTAATGAAACTGAAAAGTGTAGGAAATCAGAAGAAAAAGAAAAATGTGCTCCTAAGAATATAACATATAGTCCTGAACTGACATGGACTCCAGTGTTGTCCCTAATGACAATAGTGAGATGGAAAATAACAAAGCCAGTTATTATTACCAGTCATCTCACTGAATAGAAGTAGTGGTGGTAATTTCCCTTATGTCCTTTAAGGAATCAGGGCCATGTACCATTTCATGAATTCTGTGTCCTGTCATCCTGAAATGGTTTACTGAGATTTGCATCCAACCCAAAATTCCATTCTGACTCAGAATAGTGACATAAATAGTAAATGACTAATAAAAGTGCTCTTCAAAATTCTGTCTCATTAACATTAAGTCCTCAATAAAAAGGGGAGAATTTACCACAAATAATTGTATTCTCTATACATAGACTACAGCTCTAACTGAACACAGAGTATATATATAAGATTTATCTCCCATTTTGCAAGAAGGCATTAAGAGGAATGCTTTGCAATTTTAACTGAACTTATTATATAACACTTTGAATTCTCAAATGAAAAGAAACCGTTTAAAATAGTTGAACTAAAGTACTTCTTAGTATAATGGAAAGTTTCAATTACAAGTGACATATAATTCCACATATGATTGACACATTTACCACAGTTACAAAATTACTAAAGATAATGGGCTACATGTATTCCCTCTAAACATACCTAAATTTGAATCTCTAAAGGCAAATTTAGTTGGTAAAATCTTTCTCATAAACTGTGTATTTAGAAGCAGAGAATGCCATGGACAGCAAGCAAAAAAAAAAAAACTCTTGTTTACTTCTCTCTGTGTGCATGAACTTTTATTTGCATTCAATATCAGCATACCTGCCACAGTGTAGGAGGATGAGTGGTTTCTGAGCACAAGAATGTTTACCTTCTGCTCCTCAGCACACATTTCTTTAAAATTCCACTAAAAATTGAATTTTCAAACTAACTGCTATATATAAGGGGTGTATTTGGAGAAAGCTACAAAATTGATTCCATTTTAAAGGACTTAGAGAATTAAAGGGAATTGTGGATTCAAGTCCAAACAAGAAAGAAGGAGTTAACCAGGAGAGGGCCAAATGTTAACTTACAGAAAAAACCTCTACCAGGATATATTTTAAAGGGACAGCCCTAAGAGTCTAGCAGCCATAATGAAAATTGGAGACACTGCTTTTTGAATTTATAGAGCCATCTGAATTCCTACTGTGCCCTCTGCAATTCCCATAATGTCCTTTCACTCCCTCCTTTTGCTACATCCTCCATCTCCTGGAAGTTTGCCTCACCCTCAGTGAGTCAACAGCCTTTAATGCAGCCTCTACCCCGTGAAGGAAGAAGACAGGAGTCTAACTAAATCCACTCCAATAAGTAGCTTAACAGTAAGGCAGGCATGTAAAATGAGCCTAGAGATCTTAGATTCATCATAATAGAGATCTTCTGATTCATAATAACCAGGATCACCTATATTATTTTTGCTATTTTCATTGTTCAAGTAATTTCTGTGCGGGAATATCACTGCTTTTAGATTCACCAGAGTAGAACAAATCCCCAATAATCACATAATCCTACCTCTTAGCAGATAAACAAACAACATTTATTTAAACCAAACTTTTAAACCAACATTGATCCTTCCAGTGAGAAGGATTTCACTTTCATGGATTCTATCAAGTCTTTCAGGGCCCAAACCTCTACCTCTATTTTCAGTGTAAAAGTTGAACACTAATGAGATGTAAGAACTAATAATCTTTAAAAGAAAAAAGAAAAGAGTAGAATGTTTTCTTTAGGCAAGTAGAGTCTAGATCTACATTTTGACTCTTACACATAAAAACTAGCCTTAAGTAGAATAAAATTTACCAAGAACGTGTTTACTGAATGTTGATTTTCTCAAGAAATACTACAGAGTCAATGATAAAAGTCTTGTTATCACCTAGTTAATTGCCAAATACCACAAAGTTCAGGTCAGTCCCCAGAACATAATACTTAATTATATCCTATCAGCCTGTGTTCCAGCTCTGTGAAAACACTCAGCTTTTTTTTTAATTATGTGAAAAAAATATGAATAAACTAAGCAGTCATTCAGTGATCAAGCAACCAGAAAAGCTCTCATGATTTTTCTCTTGACATAGTTTTTTTTTCATAGAGGTTAATAAGCTTAGATTTGGCATGTCTCTAAAATAAACTGTAAGACCTCCGCCTAAATAAAGGGAAGGTAAATAATAAGATTTGTTTGTTACTTATTAGTTTGCTTGAGTGACTTTATTAATACTTATTAATATAAATATTACCTATTAATATATGCAAATAAACTATGTAAGAGTGTTGGGATTGTGGATGTTTTTATTTGCATCTTTATTTTCTCTATGCAATATTTTTTAAAAATTTAAGCAATAAATCCCTTCTTGTTGATGGGACAGTCTGATTACACACACACACACACACACACACACACACACACATATGTATATATATGTATATATATATATATGAAATGAAATGTGCCAGATTGGTTGATGTGCCACTTTGAAAGTTAAGTCAAAAATAAATATAACGAACTTTCTCTTCACAGACATCTTTGTTAAAAGCATTGTTCATTATTTCTACATCCATTGTTTTACCTCCTTCTCACACATTCAGTCCAATCTGGCTCCTTATACTGCCCTCCTCCACAGCATCTCTCACCAAGGTCTCCGGATCTGATAGTCATTTACTCAATGGCACTCAACTTACTTAATTTCCTAGTTGATTCACTTCAGTTGACTATTTTCTTTTCCTTGAAACATGCTTTTCCTTGGCTTCCAAGACATATCCTTGCCTATTTGTCTAGTTACTTCTTCTCCACATTTTAAGCTTTATTACTTTCCACCCAGTCTTTAACTATTCTAAATCTTCTAGGCTTATTCCTAGATGGCTTCCTTTTCTTACTTTATATTCTCACCGAATTGTTATTTCCACCCCAAGCCAAATTTATGTCTCTAGCCCTGACCACTCCTAAAAGTTCCAAGCAATTTATTAACTTTTAATCTGACATCTCCATTGGGTATCTTAAAGGCCA
Source organism: Lipotes vexillifer (assembly GCF_000442215.2). NCBI lineage: Eukaryota > Metazoa > Chordata > Mammalia > Artiodactyla > Lipotidae > Lipotes > Lipotes vexillifer. The sequence continues at coordinate 539,454 of NW_006779624.1, forward strand.
ATATCATAAAAAAATTAATCTATAATTCCTCTTACCTCTCTCAAACGCTTACAACTTCCTGTCTCTTATCTCAGTGAAAAGCACCACTATCCATGCAGCAGTATAAGTGAAACACAGAAAGTCATCAGTGTTGTTTTTTTCACACTCATATAAACTATCCAATACCCTCTTCAGTCTCAAGAACTGTACTCACTGTTATCATTTTTATATCTATCTCGAACAACATCCTTGGTCAAGTTATTATCATCTCTGCCCCAGACACTGCATTATCCACTTAACTTCTCCCTCTCCTGTCTGTCTTTCTAAGCTAAAATCAAAGCAACATTTTAAAAGTTACAAGTCTAGTCACATCACTATCTCTCCCTCTTCCTCCTTCCCATTATTAATAAATTCCAACTGCTCTTATATGAAGACAAAATCCTTTTTCAGCTCTCATTTAAAGAGGTACTTCCACAGACAAGCCTTCCTTTCCTCCCAACCTGGGTCAATGTCCCTCCACACTCCCACATAGGTTTCCATGGCACTTGCACTTAGTGTCATTCTTTCATTTTTTAGTGTCACTTACTAGATAATAAGCTACACAAAAGCGGGAGCCTGTCTATGTTGTTTTTGATTGCAACTCCAGCTACTGCCATGAAAATGTGTACATGAGACAATGATTAATTGTGAGCACATATCTCATTTTCTACTTGAGGTAGTAACCTGTTTAGAATTGAATAACTTGTCTAAAGGACTTTTGAATAGAGCATATCTCATGTGAAACTGTGGAGTAGGCAAAGATTATTAATACCTCTGCTCTCTTCTTCCATTTTTGCTACCCCCTTCCAATTTCTGGTGATTCCTCATCTTTAGAAACTCAGTCACCCCCCACAGCAGGCTGCAGCTAACTCTACTCTTACTAAACAATTGTAACACACGTCTCCCAGGTTACTTCTGTTTCCAAGTACCTAAAGAATAGGAGAAATTACAGAAAGTATAAAAAAAGCTGCAGGATTGAGTAATAAGAGATGACCAGTAACTGTTCTCTGTCTAGGGAAGATGTTCACTTACACATTCATTAAACAAGGATAGATTACCTCATAGGAACAGCTTCCATTTGTTGACAGTGAAATTTTGTAGCTACATTGTCCAATATACTAGTCAATAACCACATATGGGTATTTATATTTAAATTAATTAAAATCAATTATTATTTCCTGGTTTGCAAGGAAATACTTTAGATGTTTTTGTCCATCATCATATAAAGCTCAATTAGACAATATTATTCAATAATCTGTGTTTTAAATAAAAAACTCTGTAGTAGGAAAATATTTCTTCCTCTGTCATAACCTAAACTTCTCTTCTAATCCAAGCCACCAGGAGTGTTACCTGAACTAACCAGAGGTGGCTTAGAAGATCCAGCTTTCTACTGTATTACCTTGCCAATACTCACTATCCTCTTCACCCAGGAACAGGTGTAGTCAGGTTCCCAAGGTAGGGCAACCTCTCTTTTCTCAAATAATTTGGAATTGGGGCTGAAAAAGAGAAATATCATTTTATCTGCAGGTAACTCACCTGTTTCTACCATGTGCTTTGGAGAGGAAGAGAAATTGGATTCAAGAAATAAAGAAGGTAGCAGATTACCATCAACCAGGTATGAGAAGGAAAATGGAAGTCATGGTTATATTCACATACGGTCTTGTTCTGAGTCCTTTCTTTATCCTTGCCCTTGGGTTACTATGAGATACCCTTGAATCCTTAAACATAAACTACTTTTTAAAAAATATAAGCTAGCTTGAATAACTTTTATTTAATCCTTATAATAAATCATGAGGTATATTTTAATATTTCTATTTACAGATGAGGGTACTTTGGCTTAATGAGTTCAATATAAAGTAATAGAGACCAAATTCAAATATATATGGTTTATGTGAATTGAAAATGTGTCACATTTCTATTATGATACAATATATGCAAGGTACAAGTCTCTGTTTTAGAAGCTGGGAATAAAAGAATAAATAAGGCATTGCCCTTGGTTTATATATATTTTTATATATTTTTAATCCATTGTGGGTCGAGGTATAGGAAAGAAACAGAGACTACTGATATTGATGCAGGGTTTTGTATATAATATAGGAAAATCCCAAGAAAAGACTGAGACTGAGGTCATCCTCAGACTTTCTGATCAACATAAAACAGTTACTAGAAACACTTGAATAGATTGGAGTTGAAGTATCCACAAAGACTATGGTCAGGGCAATGTACATGGCATTTCTAGAGACATACACTCTTCACTAAAGGTAATCTATACTCTCAGGCTGGAAAGAAGCAAGGGAAGATGTTGAAATTGGCTTGAGAAAGCAAGGGGGTGGGGGTCAGAAAATGGGGACAAATCTGATATAGGACTAGATATATAGCCCATCAAGTTTCTAAGTATAATAACTACTGCCACTAGAAATGATACTTTATGAAACATTAACATAAGGTTGATTTGACACCAATCCTTACTTTTCTAATTTTGGAGAAACAGCATCATTTCATTTCACAGGAGATTCATTCATTTTCAAACTGTAAATGAGAGAATGCTTCTATAGCTACTAAACGAAAATGAAAAATAAAATGAGATTTTCTTTGTTTTTGAAGTTTAGAAATATGTCTATGGATGACTAACCAGAGATGACAGAATTTAGATATGATAAGATGGATTGATGTAGCTATCTGCCAAACAGCACGATTAAAACCATTCAGACTCAGAAAATGGAGCAGAGAACATAGGCTTTATTTCTGTAAGCTAAACTGTCACCATCAGACTTAAGTGCTCTTGCCTTGTCAGAGGATTTATTATTATTAAGAATTTCTCTGACATGCATTTGCCAAGTGCTTCATTGAAGTTCCCCATCACTCACAGCTTCTTGGTGACATGGTCTGGCTAGACTTCTCTAATAAAAAGAACGGAGACATCTAGGCAAATTAACTCTAGTTTCATGCCCAAGGCCCCTCATTAATACAGGATTTCAAGACAAGGTGGATTTAATCTGTAATATGATTAGTTGGATGGGAGAGGACTGTAAAAAGGTGTTAGAACATGTATGTAAGTTTCAACTTTTACTGGAGAATCAAACAGTGAGTTTTCTGTTAAAAGGATGTTACTCAAATAGATAGCTAGTGGGAAGCAGCTGCATAGCAAAGGGAGATCAGCTCGGGGCTTTGTGACCACCTAGAGGGGTGGGATAAGGAGGGTGGGAGGGGTTATGGGGATATATGTATACATATAGCTGATTCACTTTGTTATATAGCAACAACTAACACAACATTGTAAAGCAGTTATACTCCAATAAAGATGTTAAAAAAAAAAGAAAACAGAAATGTTACTCATCCGTCATCTCAACGGTCATCTACCTCTGTGGATGTACAATTAGCTAGGACCTGGGATGGGCATGAAACTTTAAGGTTCATCCCAAAATAGCAGGCAATGGATATTATTCTTTGTCTTTTCCAGGAAAATTAAACTTCTAAAATGGGCCTTCTCTACTATTTCACAGCAATTTGCTTCTGCTAGAGACCATAATGTGACAGTATTTTAAAAACTCTACAGATGAGTATTTTCTGAACTCAGCCGGGCCCTCAAAACCACCTATCAATCCCATTACCTGTCTTTAGTCAGCTACTTCTCCCATCCTCTTACTGACAATTTCAGAACTATTCCTTTTCCTCAGACTTTCTCTGTACTCAATTCTCACCCCCTCCCTCAGCAGATTACCTGACAACCTAGAAAATCATGGTCAACAGGCTTGATTTTCTTCAATTTTCCACCTCTTTATCTATTAATCTTTCCGCTGCCACAATGTTCTTTCTTTCTTTTCTCCATTCACACAGGATGAAGTGGACTTCCTCTTTCTCAAAACCATGCTTTACTCTTGCGCCTTGAGATTCTCCTGTCAATTCTGTTCTAGGAACTGACTACGTCAGTCATATCTCCTTTACATATGTTCAACCTCTCCTTTGTGCTCCTCTCTCCGAGTGTAATCCTCCAAATCCGATATACCTCCCTTTGGCTTCAAGTTCCCCCTAGCTACTCACAAACTCATAATGTGCTCCAAGCTAAATGATTATTTCAAGAAACTTGAAGGGAATGTGATTTGACTCCATTTTAAGGCTAGCAACTCAGTCTGCCACAGTTTTATGCATAGTGGCAGGAGACACAAAACTCATATGTAAGAGATAAAGGTCTTTATTACTCATGGTACAGCAAGAAGCATGGGCTTTATATTTAATTTGGTTGCCTGGGCCCCTAGGGCCCACAGCAGTGATGCATATGGCCAAGGGGGTATATTGTGTACACAGTGGGTTTATCTTACAGCTAAGGAACCAACCACACTTAGATAAACCCCAGTATTATAGCAGGCTGCTGGCAGATTCATCCAACTTTGTGCAGGAAGAAGACATTATCTTTGTTATACTGGTCAGGATCAAACGTGCCTCTGCCGAGGAAGAAAGTATCTCTATCTTCCAAGGCCTTCTGTTATACAAACCTCCTTGGAAATATAATCTGGGACAAAAGCTGTCCCAACTCATTTAGAAATGCCATGGAGAATTGATCTTCAAAAAGTTGTCTTTATTTATATTCTTATTAATTTGAAAAAATCTCCTGAATGTTGTCTATATTATAGCCATTTTGCTAGATGGGGAGTTACAGAGTTGCAGAACACAGTACAGTACCAGATTTGAAGAACTGAATTCTTAATAAACACAATGAAACTCACAGCACATTTCAGGGATAATGGTGATTTTTAAAAGCCCATAATTATAAATCATAAATCACAGGTAGTCATTTCATTATAAACTGCAGAAATGTTACTAGGTATTGATATCTGGTAAAAACATCTCCACATATATTAGTACTGATCCAATAAAAATGAATAAATTGCAAATAATATTTCAGCATTAACAGTGCTTTCTTCACTCTAGGCACACAGGGCACTTCATGGAAAAATACACTGTTGTAGTTGCTCTAAGCCTCCATGTTGTTTTAAGCCCACATTCAAAATCGCATGATATTAAATAACTGCATGTGCTTGGTATTTTGGGGTAGGGATAAGAAAACACATTGTGCCAAGTTTAGTTATTGTGAGTTCAGAGTTCAGAAGCAAATTCAATTCCTTCTAGAAGTGAGTGCAGTAGAACAGCTGGTCAAACACAATTTACTTGCTCACAGAAATAAACCTAATTATTTCTGGGGAAAAAAAAAAAAAAAAGGCTTACTAAAAAGGGTCATAAGAAATATCAACCAGATTGGGGATATTTTTGACTTAAAATGGCATTTGACCTTTATGCAACTTTTCCCAGTCCTCAAAAACAAAACAAAACTAGGATGGTATGAGAATAAAAAATAGTCACTTAAAATTTCTAAAACTTACAATTATGGATAACTTATAATGAGGGTCTTTGAATATATTTCACTAACTGTAAGAGTAGAAAAGAGATTACAGAAGAAATAAACAATTAATATATTGAATGTTTGCATTATAGTCAAACAGGAAATAAAACTCACTTGTGAAAAAAAAAAAAAAAAGAAAAGGATTTATCTTCAATTTCTGTCTGTCTCCAGACTCAGAAATCCAAGGTTTCTACAAAATATAAAATGGAAGCACTGTCCTTCAACAACATTGGTACTGTGTTTTGAGGTATATGAAACACTGCTTCATGTCTCCTGCCTTCTTCCTTTTTTCAACTTTTCAGTTTGAAATATACTAGGTTCATAAGAAGTTGTAACAACAGTACAGAGTTCCCAGGTACCCTGCACCTAGGCTCCTTCAATGAAAACATCTTATATAAGCATATAACATCAAACCAGGAATTAAGCTTGTTACCATACTATTAACTAAGCTATCCACCTTATTTGGGTTTCATCACTTTTCTTTCCCTCCCCTTCATTTTTAAAGGTATATTCAGATATACGACTCATAGAAAACAATTGGGCAGGAAGTATATGGTAGGAATGGAGTGGGAGTGGAAGTGGATGTGCCCCTTGCAGGGGGCATTGCTGTTAACATAGAGTCAGAAAAGTCTAGGCAGGAATAGAAACAGCCTGGATCAATGTACAATGAAAAGTCCACTCCGTAGTAGAAAATAGAGATGAAACTGCTCAGGTACAGAGTCAAAAAGGCAAAGCCTCACTGGAAGTGAGAAAATGAACAGGGACTTTTCCACATGCCCTCTTTTATTCACTCACTTCTGGAGCTAGAGTGCAAGCTTATGTCCTCATCCAGCCTAGCCACAGTTTCCATTGCTGAATAAAAATATATAACATTAGAAAGTTTGGCACACTCAAAAAATTGCATGAAGATGTGAGGCTCCAGGAAATAGCTGCAAGAAAAAAAAGACTGAAATTTAAAGTAAATGAGCTGTGATGAAAATGTGAGATCGAGGAGCTAAGAAGGAATTTCAAAGCAAATGGGAATAAATATACTGAAGAGAGAAGAGCGAACTGACTTGCAGGGAATTAATCAGTGAACTTTCTCTTTCCATAATTTACAAAGGTGTTTAAAAAGAATAATCCAGGAACTAAAACTTAGTACCCATTTCCCTATGGTTTCTATATTAGACAGACATGATTTTCTCAAACATATAAACAAAAAACCCCACTATTTCTCTTCTTAAAATTATTTGTTTAAATGTGAGTGAAGCTAATAACTTTGCACAGATTTTGCCAACTTTTCTAATATGGAAGTGAGTCACTAGATGGTAACTCTAGGGTTTATAGTGGGACTTTTCTTTTGGATGTAGTAAATTTTTATTCTAACAGAGTGACTACTCTCAATGACTATTTATTTTTACTGTGAAACTTTAGTGCCAGTCTTAATTGCTTTCAAAAATCTTGACTAGAGACCATCTGGTCTCAAAGATTTATCTATATCTAGTTTATAAATGCAATATCAAACATTCTGTGGTTGTAGCATTTCTTGATCTAGTTGCTATAAATTTTAAGTTCCAAAGTCATTTTGTAGAGAAGGACTTTCTAGTTTTCTTTAGTAAAAGGAAAGAAAAGTACTAATTGTTTTTTCTAGTATAACCTTTAATTTCTGGAACTTCATCCAGAGCTTATTGGATGATCCTACTAATATCTCAGTTTCCTCAGTTTCTTCTAATTTTATCAACTTCCCAGGTTCCATTTTTCCTAAATTTCTTCTGAATATTAGTTCAAACCTTTTTTTTTTTTAAACAAAGTTTACATGTCATACATCCATTCACTCTTTTCTTGTTTCCATCTGCCTTTTCTCTCTCTGTGAACCTTACCACTCAATGAGAACTCAAATTTTACAAATCTCAAATCACCACTTTTTCACACTCAAGAGAACTCTTTAATTTGATTAAAAAATAAAAGTAGATGTTAATAGGAAACAGAATTTGTTTGTAATTTGCTACAGTTACCTTCAGTTTTCTCTGGAAGAAAGGACACAGCAAAATTAGGAAAAAAAGCTAAACAAGAAAAGAAACAAAACTCACATTGTATTTATTGCTAGACCCCTAGCCTCTGAGGCTTTTTTTCTTTCTCCAACCTCAGGAAGTTGGGATTATCATTCCAATCAATGCTTAGAAAGACTAGAGGGAAACAGCTTGAGTTTGAATCTGTGCTCCACTGTTTCCTAGCTCTGTGATGCTAGGCAAGTAACTATCTGACTGTGTGTCTTGATTTCTTTCTCTGTAAAATGGGAAAACATGGCTATTGCTTCATGGAGTGTTTGTGAGAGGAAAAAAAAAAATGAAACAAATAAAGACCTTAGAAAATTGCCTGACAATTAGTACTGCAACAACAACAAAGTACTAACCTTTTAGCTCATCGGGCAGTACAAAAACAGACCATGAGCTGGATTTGGCCGACAAGTCATAGCTTTCTGACCCTTCATATAGATTACTTGGGGTTAGTTGACATTTTACAATATCGATTCATTTTTATTTTTAGTCTTACTGTTTTGGATACAACTCCAGAACAATATAAAATTGTATGCTCTACTACTTTTTGTAAAGTGCAATGTTTTCTGCAAGTTTTTGATAATACTAGTTATCAGTTTAAGGAAGTAATCTCTCTACAAACTGCTAAAAATATAAATACATACTATGGGGTGCTCATTATTATCACATGCTTTTCTGAATCTCTGGAGAATACCACATTCTTTTTTTCTCTTTTAAATCAGTTTATGTGTTGAATTATATGAATAGATTTTCTAATAAGACTTCCTTCCCTTTCTGAAATTAAACTCTTTTTAGTCAGGATATATTATATTTATCTTTTCATTGCTTTGTAAAACATGCTAAGACTTTATTTTATAATTTTGCATCTATTTTCTTAAAGTAAAATCAGTCTAGTAACATTTTGAAAATTAATTTGATCTCTTTAATGTCTGTATTCCCATCAAAATTTTACACCTTTTAAAAATAGTTTATTAATTTAAGTTGTTCTATAAAAGTCCATTTTGCCCAAGTTTTCATATTTACTGTTTTAAATTATTCATGATATTCATTTATAATTTAAAAATTACATCTGTAGTTTAAATGTTATTTTATTTAACTTTTAATCTTTTTTTCCCCTTTTTGTAATCTTGTCATATGTCTATTTTGTTTTATTTTTCAAATGACAGCATTTAAAGGTATTAATTATTCTCTATACAGTATTTCAATTTATTTTCCACTTTATTAAATATGCTTTTATCATTTTCTCCTACTTTTGGGGAGTATTTGTCCTTCTCTCCTTGTGATAAATAAATTTAATTGATTTTATATCTTTATCCTAATACATTTAAGGTTATAATTTTTATTTCAAAGGCTGCCTTAAATTCATTCCCCATGTTTAGATATCTGGTATTTTTGTTGTTTAAATATATATTATTTTTATTATGATTTCTTCTTAGAGCAGTTCTTTATCTCATGTGTGCATGTGTTTTTTTTTTGTTTTTTTTTTTAACTTCTCTCTATATTACTTTTTTGGAGCTATCATATCCTTTCCTGGATAATTAACTGAGTGCTTTGAGAACATGCTCTGTATTTTCAACTATTAGGCATTTTTGAGACTTTCTTTGTAACCTGATCAAGTGTTGTTAAAAGTCCCGTCCCGCACGTGTCTGGATTCAGTCTGCATTATTTCAGATGTGAGGTAAATGTCTCTTTCTGTAATTGTGGCAGCTTCTTATGTCCTGCACCATCCTAGGCTTTGCAGCCAGGCTTACTGCATACATCTGACTTTATCCACAGCTAGATGTGTGAGTTCAGAATGGGTACTTAAACTTTCAACTGCTGTGACCTCATGTGTAAAATGGACCCTCCTGTTTGGTTGTGATACATTGTGAGCAAATTAATGTGTGTGAAGAACCTAGAGGCTGGGCTGGAATGTATTAGGTGACATAGTGTTTGCCATTTCACATTTCAAAAGCTCAGAAATTTATCTTCCTGGTAAACTCTTCCTTTTGTCATTATGCATAATGGTGCTCTTTGTGACTAAAAACTCTGTTTTTCCTGATTTTGTCTAATGTTGTTCTTCTTTGTAAGTGACTCTAGTATACTTTCTCATTGTTTGCTTTTAATCTTTTATTTTAATCTTATAGTTTTCAGAGGTGTCTGTTTTAAAGATGTATATTTTCCATTGAATATCTATTTCTGTCCTTTAAGAACAGATTTTATTTTCACTCTTTTGATTATTAATATTTTGGATTTATTTTTTGGCTATATTTTGTGCTTTTATTTTCAGTGTTTATTCTTTCTCCCTTATCTCCTTTCTGGACATCTATTCATTGATAGAATTTTCTGTATTAAATTTTATTTCCTTTCTTTATCGTCACTGGTTCAGAAGTAAAACCTTATATTTATGTAGTTTTAATGTTTGTGTGTATATCTGTAATACGAATATTTGGCATGGCAACATCTAAAGAATTATACACTCCATTCTCTTTCCAATAACATCTGACACAGATTAGTTAACTCCAGTGGCTAGTCTCACATACAGTGCATTATTGTTGTCCTTTATTTTACCTCTATCTTAAATTTAATCTCCTTCACTAGTTCCTGCTATTAATATTGATATTTACAGTAAATTATATATAGGTTTCACTACATGACTATCAGTTTCTTTGCTCATAATTGTTATTTCCCTGTGTTTTCTACTGTGTTAACTTGAATTATACCTTTGTGGTAGTTCTTTAGAAAAGGCTTATAAATAAACTCTATCTAGTTTTACCTTTTATTTTTCTGCCTTTCATCCATGGTAGTTAATCTGGCTATCTGAATGGCAGTTTTTTTTTGCAACAAGTTAAACATATGATGTCATTGTTTTCTGACCTTTATGTTGAAGTTTGGAAGTCTGCTCTCAATCTCGTTATTGATTTGTTGTTAATCTATTTTTATTTCTGGTTGTTTTTAAAATTTTTATTTAGTGTTTGATAATCTACAGTTTCATAATACTGTGTTTATATGCAGATAACAAGCAACAAAAAGGCATATATGGGTCTCATTTCTTTAGGTAATTTTTTTCTTAGACTATGAAGTTGTAATTCTTAGCAATCATCTCAAATAGTATAGACATTTATATTTATAGCTCATTAGGTAATATGCTTAAGACACAATGAGGGCAAATATTCCATTGAAACATATAATTAGTTTAAAAATCTTTTGTATATTAAATTTTCAAAGATTTTTATTGTTATAGATAGACTTTAAGAAACATTATCAAATATTGGCAAGGTTTCAGTTAAAGGAAAAATGTCACGCACAACTCAGGGGGTAACAGTCAGTAAAACATTCCTTTGGGGTAATATGTCAACATATGAAAAAAGCCAAAAATATATTCATATAGATTTACCCAGGAACTTAACTTCTAAGAATGGTTCATAATGATAATTTTATTCAAAAGGCTATGAAAAAGATACTTAACACAATTTTAAATAAAATAGCAAACAAGCTGGAATTAGCCTGCTTAAAACTTATGGCATGTCTATGAAATGAAACACCTTGCTATTAAAGTAAGGTTTACAAGGAACTTCCGGGGAAAAGACGTGTGATGTTAAGAATTAGTTTATAAAAAAATATACAATGAGATAAAAATATGGTCAAATTAATTGATTAACACATTAATAGATAAAACATAAGAAAATAGGTGAATAATATATATCAACTAGTGGCAGTTTCAGTATTTGTGTAATATCATGGTGAATACTTTTAATTTTCTTTTAGTTTTCTAAACTTTTTAAGATATTTATGTGAATCACCCTTGTGATCAGGTGAATCAATTATTTGGAATGGGAGGAACACAAGAAACCTAGTAAAAGTAAATATAAATAATATGTTTATAACATAGTGTATAATTAGCTATTATTAATTTATAAGACCACTGAAAAATGGAGATTAATAAGTTAGAGATTTCAGACTTAGAAAGATATACAAAAATTTTCTTAGTGTGATACATAAAAGAAAGGCAGAAGAGGAAATATTAATGAATTTGATTACATAAAATTTTAAAGTTCTTGTATAGATGATATAATAAACCAAACTGAAGGACAAATAACAAGAAAAAACCTGGCAACTATATGACAGCAAGAAGGTGGAGTGCTTTACATAAAACATCTCTTAGAAATCAATTTAAAAAAAGATCAGTAGCAGAATTGATCAATAGATAGATAAATAGCCAATAAGCATACAAATGTACAATCTCAGTTGATTTAAATAACTGCAAATTATAATAAAAACCTCCCATTTTCTATTCATATGTCAGGTAAAGATGAAAAAGTTTATTAATAGCCAAGGTGAATAGGAATTTGGGAAAGGAGTTGGTCACTTTAGTGTTTTGATGAGCATGCAAATTGTCACAACCTTTTTATTTAGGTGATTTAGTGGTATTTTGAAAAAGAATATCCAGTGAACACACTTCTAGATATTTACTATATAGTCACACATACACATTTTTGCACAGAAAAAGAATGTTTGAGACCACTCATTTTCTTGTGACAGGGTGATGGACTTTAGCAAAAGAAGAAAAATTTATATAATTTATGATATAATATGTAAATATAATAAATATATATGGCATTTCAGTTTCTCACTGGAATACTAATAAACAAGCTATAGAATAGTTTTTGTATTGTTATCATGCAATATGAATACCTCTTTAGGTATTTCCAGGTTAAGAATATTTGTATAAAGAGAATAAGTTTGTAGAACTTTTCTACTGTCTTTCAAGTCATGGTTAGGACTGAAGTATTCAGATTTATTATATACTCCTTGAAGATTTTTCTGTAATCTAGCATACATGAGATTTACAGCATTTTTCAAACTAAATATAAAATAAAATATTTACTAATACATGCTTTGTTCTCTCTACAGGTATTTTACCCCTGATTTGCATGCTTAATTTATTTGCACACTTCCTAACCTACAGGAAGAAAATGTAATTTAGTTTTAACCACGTAATTTCTCCCAGGAAGCCTGCACTTGTCAACATCAGATAGTTACAAGTTCAGGAGAAAGTGCCTGTGGTATATCTAAAATAATTGATTCATTAATAAACTCCCAGAGGCTGTAAGTCAGTGGTCCTGGGAGATGCCCAGAGACCTAAATTTTTCACCAACATCCTCTGTGATTCTGGGTCAGGCACCCACACACCACACTCTGAGAAACACTAACAAAAGTATTTGTCCTTTATGTAAATCCTAGCAATGTTAACCTGATTCTATTACCCTGCCGTCTGCCTCATGAGGTATGCAAAAATATTCAGGAGCATATTCTCACAACAGTGGCCACAGAATGACCTTTTATGTAAAACTGTTAACACTGGATATCATGCCCCTGCTGTATTTTTCCTCACATCATTTTAGATTAGAATAAAGTAGTCCTGTTAAAAGCAGAAATGAATGTTGTTTTTTTAAATTGAAATCTAAATATACAGGGGATCTAAGCTGAAAAATGGGGCAATCGGTAGAGTACTAGCCATACCTAAACCACTTACTTTATATCTTTAGATATTATCCTGTTATGTAGTTACCTTTGCTGTTTAAAAACATCATTTGAATGGAACCCTGGTACAGCACATCCCGTTGCTAAAAAAATATACATATTCTCCATTTAGAGCCATAAATTGCAAAATTCCCTCAGTTTCAATTTTATTGCTAGCCTGTTCACAAGGAACGAGGAAAATATTTCATATGTTTTTGGGCCTCAAATTAAATTTTAGAAATTATATCAATTTCCTGTTTCATAAACTAAGGTAAAATGATTGAGAAAACTATGGATCATGTTAACTACTTATAAAGTAATGATGATAATTTTATTCTTAAAAACATTCATCTTGAATTTTGTACATTTCAGATAATTAAAAAATTACCTGAATTTCTTTTTTTAAAAATTAATTAATTAATTAATTTTATTGGAGTATAGTTGCTTTACACTCCTGTGTCAGTTTGTGCTGTACAGTAAAGTGACTCAGCCATATGTACACATATATCCCTACTTTTTTGGATTTCCTTCCCATTTAGGTCACCACAGAGCACCGAGTAGATTTCCCTGTGCTATACAGTAGGTTCTCTTTAGTTATCTATTTTATACATAGTAGTGTATATGTGTCAATCCCAGTCCCACAATTCATCCCCCCCCCCCCTTTTCCCCTTGGTATCCATACGTTTGTTCTCTACATCTGCATCTCTATTTCTGCTTTGCAAATAAGATATCTCTCTTACTTGACTTTCTGACCTCTACTCTGCTTCTTTTTAAATCATCCTGCTTTCTTCCACTTCTCACATACCTTTCTTTTCCCTATGAGGCTCTCTGTGTTCATTGTACAATTGTTTGGATCTTCTACTAAGGTTTTTCTCATGCTTTTCTTATACCTCAAGCTCTTCTTCTCTGCTGTTCTGAGAATCACAGCTGAGTCTATTTCTCAATGCTTTGCTTTTTTCACCACAACACACACACACACACACACATAAAACAGTTTAGTAAACAGTTGGTTATATCAATGCTTGCAACTTAATAATTATAGCTAATATAAAAATTAATATGGTTAATAATTACTGAGAACTTATGTATGTGCTAGGCACTATTGTAAGCAATTTACACATGCTGTCTCATTTAATACACACAAAAATTCTGAAGTGCCCTTTCAATAGATGAAGAAACTGAAGCCCAGAGATATTAATTATTTGCTCAAGTTCACACAACTTAAAAGTGACAGAGTTGGGGTTCTAGCTCCACACTTCTAGAATAACTATCCAGTGTTTCTCAAAGATTCGTTCCTGGAATAGCAGCATTAACATCACCTGGGAACTTGTTAGAAATGTAAATTATTGCAACTACACCAGATCTACTGAATCAGAACCTCTGAGGGTCCAACAATCTGTGCTGTGATAATCCCTCCAGGGAATTCTAATGCAAGTTTAAATATGAGAACCACTACACTAAGCTGCACTGTTGCAGTGCTCAATTTTGCAAGAGCTGGGTTTGCAGATATAAATGTGCTGGAATAAATGAGGCTATTGTTGGTTACTTTATTATTGCTCTTAATATTTATATTTTGTTAAACTGCATATTTTATAATTCACTGCATCAGTTGTTCAATTAATGACTTAATATTCATTAAGAACTTTCAGTGTACATGAAATTAGGTTCTACAAGGGAGCAAGAAATGTGTAAGACATTGTCATTTCCCTCAAAGAGCTTTTAATATAATTAGGAAGATAAGAATATAAAAAAAAATAGATCATTAAAAATGCTCTATAGAGCATATATAGTTATATGTAGTTTGTGCGACTTTATTCATTATTTGTTCAAATATTTGATTTCTAAATTTTTCTTAAAAGAACTCAACATATTAGGTTTTTATGAGAATTAAATGAGAAAGTGTGTATTTTGGACAATGTCTAACATATATTAAGCTTCCAATAAATGTTAATTACTTATCACTACGTCTCTTGCTACTATTACTATTACTAGTAGTAGTACTACTAGCAGTATACAATCTATGTAAAAATACTAATGAACAGCAAAAATAAAAGAGGTTAATTATAATTTGATGAAATTGAAAGATCACTGAGGACTTGGGTGTTCAAGGAAAAGTTTAAAGAAAAGATGAGGCCTAAATCGAGCAAGGTCTGCCTTTATCTTACCCTAGTGAAAAGGAAAAGGAGTTGGTAAAAAGAAATATTTGAAAAATATTTCTGGGAAAGTAATACACCAGTTTTGATGCAACAACAGGTTTGTGAAGGACAGTAGGTGAAGATGGATCAAGTTTAGATTTAAAGTTAATATATGTGGGTACTATCTTGCTATAAACTAAAATTCATCTCTATTAAAGAAATTTCACTTTATATAAATAATATATGCTACAGCAAAGCTATGAAAATTACAGTATTCAAGTGGTAGCATTTACAATAATCTAATAATCTCACAGCTATACTGTCTTCTTTTAATCCTCTAAATGCAATTCCCGGTGAAAAATGCATAGGAAGGAAACTTGAAGTCAAAAAAAATAACACTTTTAGAAAGAGGAAAAATAACATTGTTGGGTAATGACTTTTAAGAGGTAACAATCACAGTAGGATCTCTGCAGGCTGAGAAACAGATTAAGAGATATGGAAAGTGGAATTCTTCAAAAGGGATCAGAGTAGATTGCACTCTAATGACCCATTTGATTTTATAAATTCCATCCATAATTCTAACTGTACATTTCTAAACCTTTTATCCTTAGGGCTTAGCCAAAATTAAGTCAACTAACACTAGCATTAACAATAGACAAGAGAACAGATTTGTATTTACCGTGGTTGCAAAGAGATTTCTGAAGTAGATTCACTGGTAAAGAACAAATCCTCTTTAGTTATTGTTGGCTTTGAAAATGTTTGCGTAGCGGAATTCTTTGCTCCTCAGTTAATCCACTCACTGACTACTTAGGCAGTTGTCTTAAAGCAATCATAAGCTTTAAAATGGGAGAAGTTTTCTAGCAAAAACTAATAACGAATATGCATGATTTATGATAGTCTTAAGATGATCAAGTTTACTTTAAAACATACTTTTGAAATGTATGAACCTCAGAATTTCTCACTCCATCAATAATACCAGATGTCCTAAGCTAATAAGTAGACTTTCTTCTTTTTTTCTTCTTTTTTTTTTCTTTTTGAATAAAAATCTAGATTATACTTAAAACACATTACATGGTACAATTTTAGAAGTTCTGATGTAGAAGATAGATTATTTCTAAGGGAAAATATTTTTAAGATATGTTATTGAGCCTAACTCCTCATCAAATTGTTCTAAAATAACTGCACTTGAAAGCTTAAAAGACCAAAAAGAGAGGAAAGAGCAGTGTTGGCTATATTAGAGCAATAAGCTTGTTAAAATGAGCAAAAGGGACAGATTTCATAAGCCTATAAATCTACTTAATCCTCTATTACCACATTTATATAAGGATGCTACTACCTCCTAACAAGGTTAAATAAATTCAGTGCATCTACTAAGTCAATAAAACAAAGAGAAAATTTTTAAGCAAAAGTTGATTATTACCTTCATTTCACATAAGGCCCTCATACATATTATTTCTCAATGTGTTATAACAGTTTTAGATCCCACTTTCTCTATGGAATGTTCTTGTTTGTTTGTTTGTTTGTTTTGTCCTTTTTTGCGGTACGCGGGCCTGTCACTGTTGTGGCCTCTCCCGTTGCGGAGCCGGACACACAGGCTCAGCAGTCATGGCTCACGGGCCTAGCCGCTCCGCGGCATGTGGGATCTTCCCGGACCGGGGCATGAACCCGTGTCACCTGCATCGACAGGTGGACTCTCAACCACTGTGCCAACAGGGAAGCCCTATGGAATGGTTTTATGACCAAGAGACAGGTAATATTCCTTGTGAGACCATAAAGTTCCTTGTCGTTGAGAAGGAAATAATTGAGAATTGAGAATTGAGAATTGAGAATTATATAATATGCTTCATAGAGATGATTTAGAAATTAGAGTAAAAGTATATATGAAAATGCCTGGAATGTGATAGGCATTTAATAGATGTTAGATATGACTAGATTTGGTTGATTAGAATGTCTTCCTTCCTAATGTCCTTAGGAAAGAAGACATTCTAATTTTTATAAGCATGCAGATTTATATATAAATGTGAATTTTCTATATTTTTTGTTTTTGATTTTTCTTTGTTTATGAGGACTGTTGAGAGACAATTTTTCATGGATCCTGCAAGTTTCTGCATGTCTTCTAAGCAAGGGGCATGTTTCTTTGCTGTCCAGGATATCTCCATTTGGAGCAAAGTTGAGCAGGTTTGGTGCTCTAAAATACTGGGGTTTCCTGAACTCAAAGTTGCTCACCATCAAGCTGGACAACTCCATATCACCCTGTAGAGCTGGGGAGGCAAGAGAAGCCATGTGAACAGGAAGCTCATGCTGTCTGCCGTGCCTTGAGTTCTCATGCACCTTCTCCCAGCTTCTGTGAAGGTGTGGCAGGCTAACTTGTGAGCTTGCAAGCAGGGTAACATCTTGGGCCCTTCACAGTTCTTGACAAGGACTAGTTTACCTAAAGGGAAGTCATTCTATTTGATGAGAAAAATTATGCATAAACTAGGGACATAGTAATGAGTTGGAAAGCATAAGCCTAATAGTTAATAAAATTACTTCACCGTTACTTCACATTACCTCTATTTTTTGAATAGAGATTATATTAAAATGTCCTCAAGCTTTTATCATATACCACTTCACTGTTAGTGAAACAAAAATATGATCGATGATATTTAAGTGGATTCTCTAATTCATGTTTTCACAGGACCTCGGATAAGATCAGTTCCTTGTTCTTTTTCTGTTCACATCACTCTTTTGATGTAGATTTTTGTCCCTGACTGAAGGCCTCTGATGTATGGTGTGGTAAATTGATTTACCTGACAGTGTAATGGAGAACTAAAAGACATGACCATCTTCAAGAAATGATAAGTCAGATTAGAAACTTCAGTCTTCAAAAATAGAAAAAGTAAGGGTTTCTGAAAGTGAACAGTCATTCAGGCCCCGTGTGTAGAGAAGTGAATGAATTGAATCGTCACAGTAAAGATTAGATTAGATATAGAATGTTAAAGCTGGATAAGACCATAAATATCATCTAGCCTAGGTCTAGAGAGATTTGGTCACTTGTCTAAGGTCATACCATGTAGTTGGTGGCACACAGATCTCATAACTGCAAGGTCAGCATATTATTTCTGTACATCAGACATTCAAAACTGTGACAGCAATACAAAAGGAGTCTGCAGGCCCTGATTTGGAGGAAATAAATCAGAGAGAGTTTCTCTTTTTTTTTTTTTTTTTTCGGTACGCGGGCCTCTCACTGTTGTGGCCTCTCCCGTTGCAGAGCAACAGGCTCTGGATGTGCAGGCTCAGCAGCCATGGCTCATGGGCAAAGCCACTCCACTACATGTGGGATCTTCCCGGACTAGGACACGAACCTGTGTCCGCTGCATCGGCAGGCAGACTCTCAATCACTGCACCACCAGGGAAGCCCTCTCTTTTTTATTCATTGTTTTTTTTCTTCACTTTAGTGGGAATATTATTTTTCTTTCATGTAATTTTGTTACAGTTACAAGTAAACTTTGAGATTTATAAATATTGTTTAGCACCTAGGTTAATTTATAAAGTCTTTCTATTACAATCACTTTATGTCAAATAATTTATAGCATACATGAAAGAGTACTATTTATGAATAGCAATGAATTAATATGGTGTCAATTGTATTTCAAATTTTGTATTTAGCTGGATGTTTTCTCTAAGTCTTTTCGTCAGCATTTCCGAAGGCAGGCATGTTAGTGAATGTGTTTTATATCATTAATTCATTATGTCACTAATTCATTTCAGTGAAGTAATAAAATAAATAAATATATAAATGAGCAAATGAATATATAAGATAGCATATAGATACTCTTTTATATAAATATATGTACTTTGTAATATATATTTTTAGTTTAAAGTCCCATATATAATTGGAAAGGTTTTGTAAATAGTAATTTGGGTGATACAGTAACAGATAATCTAATATAACCATTAACAAGAAATTCCAAGGATATACCAGATTTTAGAGTTAGATATTGAATGAAGGAGTCTTTTTCTATAATGTGTACTAAAATATGTATTCACAAGTATTTTAAAGTTTATAAAAAAATAAGTGTAATTGAGCATGAAAAAAGTTCCAGGTGAAAATTTTACAATCTCACTTTAAAACTATCAGGTTTTAAATAGCTGCCAATCATATTGCCATTTCAAATCAAGTTAACTGTATTTTTTATTATTACTATATTTTAATATACCTATAGAAAAACAGTTAAGAATTAAAAGGCCTGAAACATGCTTGGTTTTGTTTCAAAAAGAAATTTGGAAAATCTGAGGGACTGAATAAGATATCAATTCTACCCGCAGAAAAAGTAATGAAACCTTTCTTAGAGCCAGGGCCAAAGATAAAGCCAAACCAGGGTTGTGATGAATTAGAACCATTCAACTGTGTTAAAAATGCAAAAGTAACTAGTACGTGGACAATTTCAAACAGGTGATTATCAGATGATTATTTATACACTGGCTCTCTGTTTAGATATAAAACCAAAAGAGACTTTAAGAGGCCTTGATATTTGTAGATCCTTAAATGCTATCCAGTTACCAAAGTGAATTTGTAATTTAAATCTATTTCCTGACTGATCATCTTAAGAAAATTAATACTTCCTTATACTTATACTACCTCCCATTAAAGGAGCTTCTGTTTCAAGATGGTACTGCCAATTGA
This sequence comes from Lipotes vexillifer, assembly GCF_000442215.2. Taxonomy (NCBI): domain Eukaryota; kingdom Metazoa; phylum Chordata; class Mammalia; order Artiodactyla; family Lipotidae; genus Lipotes; species Lipotes vexillifer. The sequence continues at coordinate 559,209 of NW_006779624.1, forward strand.
GCTAATGAATGCCCACTTATCCCACCACATCGCAAGCAGGAATAATTCTTATCTGTCTGAACAAAACTAAAAACCTTCCTTCTTTCCTTCACTCTCTCCCTCCCTCCCTCCTTTCCTTCCTTCCATCCTTCCATCCTTCCTTCCTTCTTCCTTTATTCCTCCTTCCCTCCCTGCTCTCATTTCTTTAGGTCCTAATATGTGCCAGACACTGTGCTGCACTTTGTGAATCCAATGGGGAGCCTTTATGGAAATACTCATTATGGAAGGCAGCCAATATTGACTTTATTGGAACTACTACACCTGAATGAGACGGTCCCCTATCCTGAGTCCTGGGCTTTAGAGGCTTAGTATATCACAAACATAGGCACAACATGTACTAAAGAACAGGACCATCTTGTCACTCAGAATCTAGCAATCAGGCCAGCACATGGTAACTCTTAATCTTAAATATTCACTTTCCCAATAACATTGTTTACACCCCAAGGAAATACCTCTTTTATTTTTTCCCTATTCATTTTAAACCAAAGCCTCAATTTTGGGATGATTCAGGTATTCCAGAGACGCAGAGTACATCAACTTGGTTTTGGAGATGTAATCCACTGCACCTGAGGCTGCTGGGGGAAATTTCTGTTTCTCTTCTTTGTTCACACAGTTCCTGGGGTTCAAATTTGGATTTGGCCCCACCTCTGCATGTAGGTTGCCTGAAGGTGTGTGTTCTTTGCTCAGACAGGATGGGGTTAAAGAAGCAGCTGATTAGGGGGCTCTGAGTGCTGTAAAAATTTGTGTGCTGTACAGCTTTGAAAAATGGACAATGCTTTGGCTACCATGGAGAGAATTGAGCAGTGGATGGTCTTAGGAAAGAGAAAATACACATGTATATACTTTTAAAATTGGTGTGAAGGCAATAGCTTCTCACATAGTGAAATACCATTTCCCAGAACTGTGGAGCATTAATTTTTTTCCTATAGTATTCCATTTTATGCTTCTAGAGGTAATCACACACTAGTGCAATTTACATATAGGTTACACATAGCAGTCAAGAATCATTTTGCAACATGAAATAATTCATATCACCATAAATTAATATACATATAAAGGCTTAGACATAATTCAACTGAAGCATGATCCCTGTTCATAACATTGGCAAAACAGAATGTTCTTTATGTTCTCTAAAGCTATAATTGCAAATTGTGTTATTACTATAAAAATATGCTATAGGGGGAGACCTTCAAGATGGCAGAGGAGTAACATGTGGAGATCACCTTCCTCCCAACAAATCCATCAGAAATACAACTACATGTGGAACAACTCCTACAGAACACCTACTGAACGCTGGCAGATCTCAGACTTCCCAAAAGGAAAGAAACTCCCTATATACCTCGGTAGGACAAAAGAAAAAAGAAAAAAACAAAGACAAAATAATAGGGACAGGACCTGCACCTCTGGGAGGGAGCTGTGAAGGAGAAAAGTTTCCACACACCAGGAAGTCCCTTCACTGGCGTAGACGCGGGGTGGTGGAGGGGAAGCTTCAGAGCCACGAAGGAGAGCACAGCAGTATGGGTGCAGAGGGCAAAGTGGAGAGATTCCCACACAGAGGATCAGTGCTGACCAGCACTCACCAGCCTGAGAGCTTTCTCTGCTCATCAGCTGGGGCAGATGGGGCCTGGGAGCTGAGGCTCTGGCTTCAGAGGTCAGACCCCGGGGAGAGGATGAGGGTTGGCTGCATGAACACAGTCTGAAGCGGGCTAGTGCACCACAGCTAGCCAGCAGAAAGTCTGGGAAAAAGCCTGGAGCTGCCTAAGAGGCAAGAGACCATTGTTTCGTGGTGTGCAAGGAGAAGGGAGTCAGAGCACCACCTAAACAAACTCCAGAGATGGGCGCAAGCCGTGGCTATCAGCGCGGACAACAGAGATGGGCATGAAACATGAAGGATGCTGCTGCAGCCACCAAGAAGCCTGTGTGCAAGCACAGGTCACTATCCACACCTCCCCTCCTGGGAGCCTGTGCAGCCCACCACTGCCAGAGTCCTGTGATGCAGGGACAACTTCCTTGGGAAAACACACGGTGAGCCTCAGGTTGTTGCAACGTCACGCCGGCCTCTTCCACCGCAGTCTCTTCCCACATGCTATACCCCTCCCTCCCTTCTGCCTGAGAGTCAGAGCCCCCTAATCAGCTGCTTCTTTAACCCCATCCTGTCTAAGTGAAAAATACACACCTTCAGGCAACCTACATGCAGAGGTGGGGCCAAATCCAAAATTGAACCCCAGGAACTGTGTGAACAAAGAAGAGAAAGGGAAATTTCTCCCAGCAGCCTCAGGCACAGTGGATTACATCTCCAAAACCAAGTTGATGTACTCTGCATCTCTGGAATACCTGAATCATCCCAAACTTGAGACAGTGGACTTTGGAAGCAACTGTAGACTGGGGTTTGTTTTATGCATCTAACTTGTTTCTGGTTTTATGTTTATCTTAGTTTAGTATTTAGAGTTTATTACCATTGGTAAATTTGTTTATTGATTTGTTTGCACTCTTCCTCCTTTTTTTTTTTAATATATATGGATATAAATATATTTTTTCGTTTTCTCTTTTTGTGAGTGTGGATGTGTATTCTTCTTTGTGTGCTTATGTTTTTATAGCTTTGCTTTTACCATTTGTCCCAGGGTTCTGTCTGTCCTTTTTTTCCTTTTTCTTCTTTTGTATTACATTTTAATTTTTTAATTTTTAATTTTTTTTTATTTTAATAACTTTATTTCATTTTATTTTTTCTTTCTTTTTTTCTCCCTTTTCTTCTGAGCTGTGTGGCTGACAGGGTCCTGGTGCTCCAGCTGGGTGTCAGGTACATGCCTCTGAGGTGGGAGAGCCAAGTTCAGGAAATTGGTTCACCAGAGAACTCCCCAGCTTCACATAATATCAAACAGCAAAAGCTCTCCTAGAGCTCGCCATCTTAATGCTAAGACCCAGCTCAACTCAACGATGATCAAGCTACAGTGCTGGACACCCTATGCCAAACAACTAGCAAGACAGGAACACAATCCCACCCATTAGCAGACAGGCTGCCTAAAATCATAATAAGGTCACAGACACATGAAAACACACCACCGGACGTGGTCTTGTCCACCATAAAGACAAGATCCAGCCTCTTCCACCAGAACATAGGCACCAGTCGCCTCCAACAGGAAGCCTGCACAACCCTAACCACTGGGGGCAGAAACGAAAAATAATGGGAACAACGAACACGCAGCCTGGGCAAATGAGACCCCAAACACAGCAAGTTAAGCAAAATGAGAAGACAGAGAAACACATAGCAGATGAAGGGGCAAGGTAAAAACCGACCAGACCAAAACAAATCAAGAAGAAATAGGCAGTCTATCTGAAAAAGAATTCAGAGTAATGACATAGAAAGGTGATCCAAAATCTTGTAAATAGAATGGAGAAAATACAAGAAATGTTTAACAAAAACCAAGAAGAACTGAAGAGCAAACAAACAATGATGAATAACACAGTAAATGAAATTAACAATTCTCTAGAAGGAATCAATAGCAGAATAACTGAGGCAGAAGAACGGATAAGTGACCTGGAAGATAAAATAGAGGAAATAACTGCTGCAGAGCAGAATAAAGAAAAAAAGAATAAAAAGAATTGAGGACAGTCTCTGAGAATTTTGGGAAAACATTAACTGCACCAACATTCAAATTATAGTGGTCCCAGAAGAAGAAGCACAAAAGAAAGGAACTGAGAAAATATTTGAAGAGATTAGTGTTGAAAACTTCCTTAATATGATCAAACATGTCCAGGAAGTGCAGAGAGTGCAATTCAGGAAAAATCCAAGCAGAAACACACCAAGACACATATTAATCAAACTATCAAAAATTAATATAAAGAAATAATATTAAAAGCAGAAAGAGAAAAACAACAAATAACATAAGAGGGAATCCCTATGAGGTTAACAGCTGATCTTTCAGCAGAAACTCTGCAAGCCAGAAGGGAGTGGCAGGACATATTTAAAGTGATGAAAGGAAAAAAAAATCTACCACCAAGATTACTCTACCCAGCAAGGATCACATTCAGATTTGACAGAGAAATTAAAACCTTTACAAACAACCCAAAGCTAAGAAATTCAGCACCACAAAACCATCTTTACAACAAATGTTAAAGAAACTTCTCTAGGCAGGAAATATAACAGAAGGCAAAGGCCTAAAATACCAAACACAAAACAATCAAGAAAATGGTAATAGGAACATACATATCAAAAACTACCTTAAATGTAAATGGATTAAATGCTCCCACCAAAAGACACAAATGGCTGAATAGATACAAAATGGCTGAATGGATACAGAAACAAGACCTGTATATATGCTATCTACAAGAAATTCACTTCAGACCTAGGGACACATACAGACTGAGAGTGAGGGGATGGAAAAAGATATTCTTTGCAAAGGGAAATCAAAAGAAAGCTGGAGTAGCAATTATCATACAGACAAAATAGATTTTAAAATAAAGACTATTACAAAAGACAAAGAAGGACACTATATAATGTTCAAGGGATGAACCCAAGAAGAAGATAAAACAGTTGTAAATATTTATGTACCCTACATAGTAGCACCTCAATACATAAGGCAAATGCTAACAGCCATAAAATGGGAAATCAACAGTAGAACATAGTAGTGGACTTTCACACCCTACTTTCAACAAAGGACAGATCATCCAAAATGAAAATAAATAATGAAACACAAGCCTTAAATGATACATTAAGCAAGATGGACTTAATTGATAATTATAGGACATTCCATCCAAAAACAACACAGTACACTTTCTTCTCAAGTGCTCATGGAACATTCTCCAGGATAGATCATATCATGGGTTGCAAATCAAGCCTTGGTAAATTTAAGAAAATTGAAATTGCATCAAGTATATTTCCTACCACAGTGCTATAAGACTAGATATCAGTTACAGTAAAAAATCTGTAAAAAATACAAACACATGGAGGCTAAATATTACACTACTAAATAACCAAGAGATCACTGAAGAAATCAAGGGAAATCAAAGAATACCTAGAAACAAATGACAATGAAAACACGGTGACCCAAAACTTATAGGATGTAGCAAAAGCAGCTCTAAGAGGGAAGTTTAGAGCAATACAGTCCTACCTCAAGAAACAAGAAACATCTCAAACAAACAACCTAAACTTACATCTAAAGCAATTAGAGAAAGAAGAACAAAAACCCTCCAAAGTTAGCAGAAGGAAAGAAATCATAAAGATCAGATCTGAAATAAATGAAAAAGAAATGGAGGAAACGATAGCAAAGATCAATAAAACTAAAAGACAGTTCTTTGAGAAGATAAACAAAATTGGTAAACCATTAGCCAGACCCATCAAGAAAAAAAGGGAGAAGACTCAGATCAATAGAATTAGAAATGCAAAAGAAGTAACAACTGATACGGCAGAAATACAAAGGATCATGAGAGATTACTACAAGCAGCTATATGCCAATAAAATGGACAACCGGGAAGAAATGGACAAATTCTTAGAAAAGCACAACCTTCCAACAATGAACAAGGAAGGAATAGAAAATATGAACAGACTAATCACAAACACTGAAATTGAGACTCTGATTAAAAATCTTCCAACAAATAAAAGCCCAGGACCAGAAGGCTTCACAGGTGAATTCTATCAAACATGCAGAGAAGAGCTAACACTTATCCTTCTCAATTCTTCCAAAATATAGCAGAGGGAGAAATACTCCCAAACTCATTCTATGAGGCCACAATCACCCTGATACCAAAACCAAACAAAGATGTCACTCAGAAAGAAAACTACAGGCCAAAATCCCTGAAGAACATAGATGAAAATTTCCTCAACAGGATACTAGCAAAAAGAATCCAACAACACATTAAAAGGATCATATACCATGATCAAGTGGGGTTTATCCCAGGAATGCAAGGATTCTTTAATATATGCAAATCAATCAATGTGATACACCATATTAACAAATTGAAGGAGAAAAACCATATGATCATCTCAATAGATGCAGAAAAAGATTTTGCCAAAATTCAACAACGATTTTTGATAAAAACCCTCCAGAAAGTAGGCATAGAGAGAACTTACCTCAACATAATAAAGCCCATATATGACAAAACCACAGCCAACATCATTCTCAATGGTGAAAAACTGAAACCCTTTTCTCTAAGATCAGGAAAAAGACAAGGCTGTCCACTCTCAAAAATATTGTTCAACATAGTTTTGGAAGTTTTAGTCACAGCAATCAGAGAAGAAAAAGAAATAAAAGGAATCCAAAATGGAAACAAGTAAAACTGTCACTGTTTGCAGATGACATGATACTATACATAGAGTATCCTAAAGATGCTACCAGAAAACTGTTAGAGCTAATCCATGAATTTGGTAAAATAGCAGGATACAAAATTAATGCACAGAAATCTCTTGCATTCCTATGCACTAATGATGAAAAATCTGAAAGAGAAATTAAGGAAACACTCCCATTTACCACTGCAACAAAAAGAATAAAATACCTAGGAATAAACCTACGTAAGGAGGCAAAAGGCCTGTATGCAGAAAACTATATGACACTGATGAAAGAAATTAGAGATGATAAAAACAGATAAAGAGACATAACATGTTCTTGGATTGAAAGAATCAACATTGTGATAATGACTATACTACTCAAAGCAATCTAAAGATTCAGTGCAATCCCTCTCACAAGACCAATGGCATTTTTCACAGAACTAGAATAAAAATTTTCAAAATTTGTATGGAAACACAAAGGAACTTGAATAGCCAGAGCAATCATGTGAAAGAAAAACGGAGCTGCAGGAATCAGGCTCCCTAACTTCAGACTATACTACAAAGCTACAGTAATCAAGACAGTCTGGTACTGGCACAAAAACAGAAATAGAGATCAATGGAACAGGATAGAAAGACCAGAGATAAACCCATGCACATATGGTCACTTTATCTTTGATAAAGGAGGCAAGAATATGCAATGGTGGGCTTCCCTGGTGGCGCAGTGGTTGGGAGTCAGCCTGCCGATGCAGGGGACGCGGGTTCATGCCCCGGTCCAAGAGGATCCCACATGCTGCGGAGCGGCTGGGCCCATGAGCCATGGCCGCTGAGCCTGCGCATCCGGAGCCTGTGCTCCACAGTGGGAGAGGCCAGAACCGTGAGAGGCCCACATACCACAAAAAAAAAAAAAAAAAAAAAAAGAATATACAATGGAGAAAAGACTGCCTCTTAAATAAGTGGTGCTGGGAATACTCGACAGCTACAAGTAAAAGAATTAAATTAGAACACTCCCTAACACCATATACAAAAATAAACTCAAAATGATTAAAGACCTAAATGTAATGACAGACACTATAAAACTCTTAGAGGAAAACATAGGCAAGACACTCTATGACATAAGTCACAGCGAGGTCCTTCTTGACACACCTCCTAGAGACAGGGAAATTAAACAACAATAAACAAATGGGACCTAGTGAAACTTAAAAGCTTTTGCACAGTAAAGGAAAATATAAACAAGACGAAAAGACCACCCTCAGAATTGGAGAAAATATTTACATTGAAGCAACTGACAAAAGATTAATCTCCAATATATATAAGCAGCTCGTGCAGCTCAATATCAAAAAAAAACAAAACAAATAACCCAATCCAGAAATAGGCAGAAGACCTAAATAAACATTTCTCCAAAGAAGATACACAATTGCCAAAAAACACGTGAAAGAATGCTAAACCTCACTAATCATTAGAGAAATGCAAATCAAAACTGCTAAGAGGTATCACCTCACATTAGTCAGAATGGCCATCATCAAAAAATCTACAAACCATAAATGTTTGATAGAATGTGGAGAAAAGGAGCCCTCTTGCACCGTTGTTGAGAATGTAAATTGATCAGCCACTATGGAGAACAGTATGGAGGTTCCTTAAAAAAGTAAAAACAGAACTTCCATACGACCCAGAAATCCCACTACTGGGCATATATCCTGAGAAAACCATAATTCAAAAAGAGTCATGTACCACAATGTTCATTGCAGCTCCATTTACAATAGCCAGGACATGGAAGCAACCTAAATGTCCATTGACAGATGAATGGATAAAGAAGATGTGGCATATGTATACAATGGACTATCACTCAGGCATAAAAAGAAACAAAATTGAGTTATTTGTAGTGAGGTGGATGGACCCAGAGTCAGTCATACAGAGTGAAGTAAGTCAGAAAGAGAAAAACAAGTACAGTATGCTAACACATATATATGGAATTTAAGAAAAACAAATGTCATGAAGAATCTAAGGGTAAGACAGGAATAAAGACGCAGACCTACTAGAGAATGGACTTGAGGATACGGGGAGTGGTAAGGGTAAGCTCGGACAAAGTGAAAGAGTGGCATGGACATATATACAGTACTAAACGTAAAACAAATAGCTAGTGGCAAGCAGCTAGGCCCGTGGGCCATGGCTGCTGAGCCTGTGTGTCCGGAGCCTGTGCTCTGCAATGGGGAGGCCACAACAGTGAGAGCCCTGTGTACTGCAAAGCAAAAAAACAAAAAAAAGAAGCAGATGTATAGAATGGACCTGAGGACATGGGGATGGGGAATGCTAGGCTGGGACAAAGTGAGAGAGTGGCACGAACACGTTTACAGTACCAAGTGTGAAGAGGATAGCTAGTGGGAAGCATCTATGTGGCACAGGGAGATTGGTTAGGTGCTTTGTGAGTACCTAGAGAAGTGGGATGGGGAGGGCGGACGCAGGAGGGAGGGGCTATGGGGTATATGTATATGTATGGCTGATTCACTTTGTTGTACGGCAGAAGCTAGCACAACATTGTAGAGCAATTATATTCCAATAAAGATGTTTATATATATATATATATATATATATATATATATATGATATAAATTCAATTTTTTTCAAAAAGCTAAGTAAAAAACTGAAAGCATTTCCTCTAAGATCAGGAACAAGACAAGGATGTACACTCTCACCACTACTATTCAACATAGTTTTGGAAGTCCTAGCCACAGCAATCAGAAAAGAAAAAGAAATAAAAAGAATCCAAATTGGAAAAGAAGAAGTAGAACTGTCACTGTCTGCAGATGAAATGATACTATATAGAGAGAATCCTAAAAATGCCACCAGAAAACTACTAGAGCTAATCAATGAATTTGGCAAAGTTTCAGGATACAAAATTAATGCTCAGAAATCTCTTGCATTCTTATACACTGATGACGAAAAATCTGAAAGGGAAATTAAGCAAACACTCCCATTTACCGTGGCAACCAAAAGAATAAAATACCTAGGAATAAATCTTCTTAGGGAAACAAAAGACCTGTATGCAGAAAATTATAAGGCACTGATGAAAGAAATTAAAAATGATACTAAGAGTTGGAGAGATATAACATGTTCTTGGATTGGAAGAATCAATATTGTGAAAATGACTATACTACCTAAAGCAATCTACAGATTCAATGCAATCCCTATCAAATTACCAATGGCATTTTTTACAGTACTACAACAAATAATCTTAAAATTTGTGTGGAGACACAAAAGATCCTGAATAGCCAAAGCAGTCTTGAGGGAAAAATATGGAGCTGGAGGAATCAGACTCCCTGACTTCAGACTCTACTACAAAGCTACAGTAATCAAGACAATATGGTACTGGCACAAAAACAGAAACATAGATGAATGGAATAGTATAGAAAGCCCAGAGATAAGCACACACTTATGGTCAACTAATCTATGACAAAGGAGGCAAGGATATACAATGGAGAAAAGACAGCCTCTTCGCTAAGTGGTGCTGGGAAAACTGGACAGCTACATGTAAAAGAATGAAATTACAACACTCCCTAACACCATACACAAAAATAAACTCAAAATGGATTAGACACCCAAATGTAAGGCTGGACACTATAAAACTCTTAGAGGAAAACATAGGAAGAACACTCTATGACATAAATCACAACAAGATCATTTTTGATCCACCTCCTAGAGTAATGGAAATAAAAACAAAAATAAGCAAATGGGACCTAATGAAATTTAAAAGCTTTTGCACAGCAAAGAAACCAAAAATAAGACAAAAAGACAACCCTCAGAATGGGAGAAAATATTTGCAAATGAATCAATGACAATGACAAAAAAATATATAAACAGCTCATTCAGCTCAATATTAAAGAAACAAACAACCCAATCCAAAAGTGGACAGAAGGGCTTCCCTGGTGGCGCAGTGCTTGAGAGTCCGCCTGCCGATGCAGGAGACGCGGGTTCGTGCCCCGTTTCGGGAAGATCCCACATGCCGCGGAGCGGCTGGGCCCGTGAGCCATGGCCACTGAGCCTGCGCGTCCGGAGCCTGTGCTCCGCAAATGGGAGAGGCCAC